>NC_058084.1:421997006-422256707 GCF_014858855.1 Bufo gargarizans
CTCAGTTATACTAAATATATGCCGGCATGAAGTATCTCCGCTCAGTAACTCTACATATATGTTGCAATGACGTACCTTTGCCCAGTAACACCAAGTATATGCTGCTATGATGTACCTCTGCTCAGTAACACTAAATTTATGCCGCTATGACGTACCTCTGCTCAGTAATACTAAATTTATGCCGCTATGACGTACCTCTGCTCAGTAACACTAAATATATGCCGCTATGATGTACCTCTGCTCAGTAACACTAAACATATGCCACTATAATGTACCTCTGTTCAGTAACACTAAACATATGCCGCTATGACGTACCTCTGCTCAGTAACACTAAATATAGGGACATGTCTCTTCATGACTCAGATTGGAAATCTGAGAGGTAATCATCCGTGGCTGAATTAATGGCAGTGTAGATTCCCATCGACTACGATTCCATGCAGAAATGCATGAATCTCGAGTGTGAACAAAACCTTAGATGACTATTTTCTTCATGTAAATCTACATATAGGGGGGAATTCATCATGAGGGGAATATTTTAAAGGTAGTTTCACATATAGGGCAGGGTGATCCAGCAGAAAATGCCAGCAATCAGCTGGACATAAACCTTAGTGTGCAGTGGTTTCTGTCCGTCCAATACTTGGCATTTTTGCCAGATTGTGGACGGATCTCCGCTGAACCCCAAGGTGGCAGATCCGGAGAACTCCGGCAGGCTGGAACTCCTCTGCTGGAATAGCCTGCCAGAATTGGTGCCGCAGATGTGAAAGCAGTCTAAGTCAGTTATTCTTGAGTCTGCATTGGCTTACTTTTATCAAATGTCACATGTGGCTTGACAATTTTGTCTTGGGCCGGGCTCACATCGCAGTTTAGTTTTCCATTTTTCTGATCCAGAAGTAAAGAAAAAAAAAACATCCTGTATTTTGAGCATCCGTTATGCTCAGTTATGCACATTTTGCATCCGTTTCGGCCATTTCCACCTGAGAGACGTTATTTTAGATGGGAAAAAAAAAAAGTCCTGCATAAGGGATCTCAGAAGGAAATGGCTAAAATGGATGCGGTTTTCCTTCTTTACCCTTCGACTGGAGTGAGATTGCTACATTTTTGTGGGAAAGTGAGTTGTAAAAATACAAAAAGTTGCAATAGTTTTACACAAGTGGGCCCAAAAAGTCGTAAAGGTCCTGTTTTGCAAATTTTGAGACAGAATTCCAGTGAAGGGGTGATAAATCAGGGCCATAGTGTGGAAACAATCTAATGTCTATTTTGGATGGTCAGACAGATAAGCGGCATCAGGGGCTGCTCTCCACTGAAAATAATACACATATACTGTATTATCGGGGGCATCAGCGACTGTAATAGGCACAGAAACCTTTTCGGCAATCTTTCCCTAGCCTTAGACGGTGGTACATAAGAACAGTGCGCTGGAAGTGCAGGGACTGCTCCTGCGCATGATTACATACCACCAGCAAAATGTGTGACCGTAATTATAAACACGCATAAAAAACGCCATAAACAATGAAATCTATTTATAGATGTGAGACGAACAAGTGCTAAACAGCTGCACTGGTATTTCATAAGACGACTAGAAGGAACGTATTTACAGCGTGAGCCTTTAGATGGTGGAATACTTCACAGATTTACATACTAACGAGCACTGGGGGGGGGGGGCGATCCATGAAACGGCAGAAATATTTTAGGAAAACGCATCATGAGTTACACAAATGTAAAAATGTTAACACAGCTAGGAAAATTTGGGTTACCATGGTAACGATCAACAACTGAAATTATTGAGTGAGCCAACTACTGTTCCTATGGCAACCAACGTCTCCCAGGTTTCATTCATTGGCAAGATATTTTCAGTAAGATAAAATTAAGAAAACATGCGAAGAAGTCAATTTTACAGGTAAGTATGTGGAAGTGTGAGCTCCCAGCAGGAAAATAAGCGTGGGGCGGAGAAGAGCGGAACACATCAGCAACTATAAATACTGGTCAGAAATGTAAAAACACTAAAGGCAAAAAAATTATCAAGTACATTTAGATTTTATCATAAATCAGAATCAAATGGGATTTTTTTTTAAACCCCCATAGGCCGGGTTCACATGACTTTAGTTTTCTGTTCTTCTGATCCGTCAGAAGAACAGAAAAAAAACAGATCCTTTATTTTGAGCATCCCTCGTTTCTGTCAGTTCTATCTGAGATCCATTATTTTAGGCCTCTTTCACACTGGCGAGTTTTCCGTGCGGGTGCAATCCACTTGTTCGCGCAGCTCGGCTTCTCTTCTGTCTTCTTCTTTGATGACCTTGGAGGAAAAGGACCTTTGGTGATGTCACTGCGCTCATCACATGTTCCATCACATGATCTATCACCATGGTGATGGACCATGTGATGAGCGCAGTGACGTCACCAAAGGTCCTTTTCCTCCTAGGTCATCAAAGAAGAAGAGAGAAGAGAAGCCGGGCAGTGCAAACAAGTGGATGAGGAATGAAATTATTTTAAAAAAAATTTTTAACCCCTCCATCCCTATTTTACTAAGCATTCTGTATTAAGAATGCTAATATTTTCCCTTATAACCTGTCCGGCCCTCACACGCGAAGCCCGTGTGAAAGAGGCCTTAGACTGAAAAAAGTCCTGCAAGAAGGAATTTTTCCCCCGTCAAAAATAACAGAACTCCGAAAAATGGGTCTGTTATATATTTTTTTTTTATTCTTCTGTCAGATCGGAAGAACAGAAAACGAATTGGTGATGCGAACTCGGCCTAACTACAAAACAATAGGCTCCAAACTGAGCAAAAACACATGTTGTCCCAGTTTCTATGATTATGGCAGGAGCGGTTAATGTGAGGGGATGGAGCCACAGTTGGTCCGTCTATTTTATTAAGTTTTAAAAAAAATTTAAATGGTGCAAAACAACCGATATCGTCTTCTGGCACACAAATAGCCCAAGATGTGTCAAATTTATTGAAGAGGCATGTTGGCACATCTAGTTCCACATTACTTTGGATTAAGTCTGACATATGAAAGACTGGTCTTAAAGAGGAGCCGTCACCCCTCCTGACATGTCTGTTGTAGTAATTACTTGCATTCCCCATGTAATAACTACTCTGCAGCATCTATCCTTAGGAGTGTATGTTGTGCCATTAGTTTATTATTCCTGCTAGAGGTTTTTAAAGGGGTTATCCAGAAAAAGATATTATGTGCCTAAACCAGTGGTTTGTGTAAGGAGTATTTGACAATTTAATTAGACATATTGGATATTAGATCTTATTATTATTAGAAATATTAAATATTATTATTAAATATTAGAAACAATCCCTTCAGTAAAGGAAGGATTCAAGTGATATCCTGAAGGGTTGCGGAGCTATAGGATGCAGAACATCATCCATCCACAAACTGCGGTCTCCAGAATGTACATTATAGACTATCAGGGAATAGATGAATCTGCTGATAGACCTGCATCTTCTCATAACAACCAGTAAAACTAACTCCAAAAACCAGAAGGTTCTTCATCAATTTTGTAGAAGTACGCATGCATTTATGACTCAGCGAAAATAGCACAAATTGCAGCAAATTTAAAGAGTAACTAAACCTTTTTACAATTTTCTTTTAAACTGTTCTAAATAGCCCAAAAATCATTTTTGCAATATACTTACTGCTTTCCATTTCAAAAAGTCCAAAGTCCTGGATTTTACCACTGCTTAAAAACATCATTCTGGTACAGCGCTGGTTTGTCTGCGCTGTACTGGTATACGGATTACTGGCTGCTGTAGAGAAGGCTGCACAGGATGAAGCATAGATCGCTGATCCTGCCTATGCTCCCCTCAAGCCAATTCTGGCACAGCACATTGGTACCTTGTGCCCTGTACTGATGTGCTCTGCCAGGATTTAGTGGAGCGGGCTCCTGCCTGTGCCCGCTCTTCTCAGCTCAAGGCTCCTGTACAGATGTGTTCTAGAGAGCCTTGAGCTCCACTTAAGATGGGAGCTGCTCCACTCAGCTAAATCCTGGCATAGCACATCGTCACAGGGCACAGGATAGGCCATCACTAGCTGGTCGGCGGGGTCTGACATCCCGCACTACCGCACATCAGCTCTTTGGCAATAGCTCCGGAAGAAGACAGCTCGGTCTACTTTGCAGTGGACTGAGCTCACCACTATAGAGCTGCTCCCAATAAAGTTAATTACACTGAACAAAAATATTAACAACACTTTCGGTTTTGCTCCCATTTTGCATGAGCTGAACTTTAAGATCTGAAACATTTTCTACATACACAAAAGACCAATTACTCTCAAATATTGCTGTGTTAGTGAGCACTTCTCCTTTGCCGAGATAATCCATCCCACCTCACAGGTGTGGCATATCAAGGTGCCGATTAGACAGCAGGAATATTGCACAGGTGTGCCTTAGACTGCCCACAATAAAAATGCTACTTTGAAATGTGCAGTTTGATCACACAGCACAATGCCACAGAGGTTACAAGGGAGAGTGCAATTGGCATGCTGACTGGAGGAATGCCTACCAGAGCTGTTGTCCGTGCAATGAATGTTCATTTCTCTACCATAAGCCATCTCCAAAGGCATTTCAGAGAATTTGGCAGTACATCCAACCGGCCTCACAACCGCAGACCACGTGTAACCACCCCAGCCCAGGACCTCTACATCCAGCATGTTAACCTCCATGATCGTCTGAGACTAGCCATCCGGTTAGCTGCAGCAACAATCGGTTTGCATAACCAAAGAATTTCTGCACAAACTGTCAGAAACCGTCTCAGGGAAGCTCAGCTGCATGCTCGTCGTCCTCATCTGGGTCTGGACCTGACTGCAGTTGTTCGTCGTAACCGACTTGAGTGGGCAAATGCTCACATTCGATGGCGTGTGGCACGTTAGGGAGGCGTTCTGTTCACGGATGGGTTATGGTATGGGCAGGCGTATGTTATGGACAACGAACACAGGTGTATTTTATTGATGGCATTTTGAATGCATAGAGATCCCGTGACGAGATCCCATTGTTGTGCCATTCATCCACGACCATCACCTCATGTTGCAGCATGATAATGCACAGCCCCCCTCAGTAAGGCAAAACTGTACACCTGTGCAATATTCATACTGTCTAATCATCACCTTGATATGCCACACCTGTGAGGTGGGATGGATTATCCTGGCAAAGGAGAAGTGCCCACTAACACAGATTTAGACAGATTTGTGAACAATATTTGAGAGTAATGGGTCTTTTGTGTATGTAGAAAATCAGCTAGTGATTGCCTATACTTAGGACAGTCCATCACTTGGTGGCCAACCCCTTTAATAAAATTGCTAAATAATGTAAAGGGGGTGTGTGAACCTGAAAAAAAAGGTTCAGAATGGAGTAAGATAATAAAGTGAGGCTTCTTTCACATTTGCAGAACAGCCTTCTGTTCATATGTTAAACACTTATTAACATATAAAAATAATTTAACTTTTTTTTGTTGTTGCAAAACTGGGACCTCCAAGCAACAGTATATTATAACATGAACCCAGAGGCAATAATATCATAGGGATGACAATGGCAAAAGCTCGGCTAATGCTGACCTGGTCATCTAGACACTATTCTCTATACCAAAGGAACCAGACTTATATACTTACTATATATAAAAATAAAATAAAAAAAGCGCTATTTTAAGCTCTTATCATTTGACTAGACTCTCTGGAGCCTAAAAAAATTCTCCCATGAATTATGCAGCGAGAAATTGTTGCATAAAACATTGATTGTACCTTACAAGAGAGATGTGCTGGCATACGCCACGGTTTTAAGCAGACCTGGATTAGCTAGACAGTCATTGCAAACCAAGTGTTACTATTAACATACAGATTCTCAAAATTATCTCCCCCCAGTAACTTTCTTTTTCACGGCTCCTGTAACAGACGCAAACGAGAGAGCGAAAATTCCTGGCACTCAAATAAAAATGTATTATAAAATCAAAGTCTGAACGACCTGCTAATGAGGGAGGGCGATTAGACGTGCCGAGGGACTTGCAAGTGACATCATGAGACAGAAAAAAGTATGTTGCTTGCAATGCCTTTAAGCCTCTCCCTGGCAGCAGAACAGTGTAACCATCCATTTTATAGCTGAAGGGGGTCCCTCCAGGACCACAAGACACCGATTTTACAGGCAAGGCTAGAAAATATTTTTCCATGGCAACCAGGGCACAAAGAGGCTAAAAGAAATATCACATAGCTCCTCAGCACAAACTGCTGTCAAATAACGAAGAATAACAAATCTCTTAGGTTACACTGGTTAAATAACCATCATACCAGCGGAGCAAGTAAAAAAAAAATCTCCATAAAGTCCATAAAGAATAACAAAAAAGACCCTACCTGCTGAGGGGGGTGATCTGCTTACCTACACTATATGATCTGTCTGGGTCACAAATACCCCATTAGTAAATACTGGGGTCTCATGTTCAAGGCTTTCATCTTTTAACCACAATGGAAAGTAGCTACAAAGAGAATATCTACCTATGGAGGACCCAGCACGTCCATGCATTACATGGTCAGACCAAATTGAACTGTGTGATACTTAATTTCTCCTGCGGGGGCACTGCAGGGACATTAAACACTGCCTCAGAGATGAAATCTCAAAAAGGAGATAATGTGATCAGTTTTTTTGTCTGACAAAAATGTAGAAAACCCCTTTATGCAGATAGCTAAGTCAACAACACAACACATGGCAGTCGTTCTGACGGGCCAAATAAATCAAACCATCAACAGCCAGTGGATTACCTTAATAGTTCATGAGGCTCCCAAACTCATGTCCATACAATTAGTGTTGAGCGAACTTATGTTTTTTTCAAGTTTGGCGTACAAAGTTCATGTTCGGGTTATCTAAGAATTCTGTTATGGATTCCGCTACCACGGACCATAAGTTATGGTCAGTGGTAGCGGAATCCATAATGGAATTCAATGATAACACGGACCTTGTAATGCAATTCTCTTAGCTTAGCGGAGCAGGCAGAAGCAGGAGCCCTCTCCGTTCAGCTAATCCTGGCATAGCACATGGGTACAGGGTACCCATGTGCTATGCCAGGAGTTAGTAGTTGTCCGGGGAGCACAGGCAGGAGCAGCAATGTGCGCTCCTGCCCGTAGTCACAGTGCCGCTGCTGCCTATTCATAAAAGGAGTACTCCGTACAGAGCTGAGATGTCAGTGGTGGACAGAGATCTGAGTTTTAAGCGCACAATTAATAGCAGTATGCTTTAGGGATGTAAAAGTGCAGTAAAAATTGAAAATGAATAAAGTATATTAGAAAATGTGTTTTAGGGGATTAGGGACAAAATATAAAAAATTATATAAGTTGAGTTGCTCTTTAAAGGGGTTATCTTGAAATTTGATGTTGATGGTGTTTCAACCCCCGGCACCCCTGCCAATGAGCTGTTTGAAGAGACTGCTGCTTTCACTGGAGCTGCAGTCTCTTCACAGCTTGGTATTGCAGTTCTGCCCCCTTTATTTGAATAGGACTGAGCTGTACCTAGGTCATGTGACCAATATACGGTGACGTCACTGGCCTAGGAAGAGGCCTAAGCAGTTAAGTAACGCAGCGGGCTCTTCCAACAGCTGATCAGTGGGGATGCCGGGTGTCGGACCCAACCATTCTGATACTGATGGCATATCCTGAAGATAGACCATCAATATCAAATTGGAAAAATTTGGAAAAAGTCCACGTGTAAAAGGGTCCAAAGGTGCAAGGTAAATCCAAATTTTCAAACAGGCAATCCCAGAGGGAAACACGGTAGAGGTGAATCAAGCATGATTACATGCTCAGAGGTTCTGATGGCAGCATCAAAAGAGTTGTCAAGTAAGATGAACATTTTTAGATATGGGGTAAAATGAAGTAAAAATTTTAAAGAATGTAGACCTGGTAGGCACTTAAACAGTAGCGGCGGGCGATCGGTAAGGTGACAATTTGTTTCCTCCATTCTGAAACATATCTTTAAAAAAAAAAACCATTTTATACCGTATATACTCGAGTATAAGTTTTTTGGCACATATTTTTGTGCTCAAAAAGCCCCCTCGTCTTATACTCGAGTCTACTATCTTACTTTGTCTTTGCTCCGGTAATAGCAAGCAGTGCGGGGGGCGGCGCTCACTCACTGACGTCACGCGCCTGACGTCACGCGCCGCTCCCCGCACTGCCTGCTATTACCGGAGCAAAGACAAAGTAAGATATCCAAACTTAAAGGTTACTGATAAATACTACTTTATAAATATACTGCTGTGAGCGTCGGGGAGGGGGATCTGTGGATGGCACTGTAGGGGGATCTGTGGATGGCAGTGCCATCCACAGATCCCCTTACAGTGCCATCCACAGATCCCCCCCTCCCCTAAACAGTGCCATCATGGCACTGTTTAGGGGAGGGGGGATCTGTGGATGGCACTGTTTAGGGGGGGGATCTGTGGATGGCACTGTTTAGGGGGGAGATCTGTGGATGGCTCCCTGTATTTAATGCAGAGTGTGTGTGTATATAATGCACACACTCTGCATTAAATACAGGGAGTCAGAGTCAGACTCCCATCAATCTGAGTCACCCTCTTGCAGATGTGTGTATATAATGTAGAGTGTGTGCATTATATACACATACACTCTGCATTATAGCTGCATTTCCCACCCTAGTCTTATACTCGAGTCACTAATTTTTCCCATTTTTTGCGGGTAAAATTAGGGGCCTCGGCTTATACTCGGGTCGGCTTATACTCGAGTATATACGGTGTGTGTGTGTATATATATATATATATATATATATATATATATATAAAATTTTATTCTGTAGTGGCATTGTGACCCACCGGATCCATTTTTCTCAGAGAGTGAATAAAGGAACTAAAGCACAGTCAAAAGGTGAACCATCGCATTCAATGAAATAATAAAAGGACACAAAGTAACAAAAACAATAAGAAAAAGAACATTAGGGTAGGTCTGATCATTAGAGCAGGTGGTCATTGTACTTAGAAACCTGTGGCTGGCGGCAAACGCTTATTATTATTGCCATTCCACTAAAAAGACAACCAAGCTCCTCAATTTTCAAGAGTAGACGTTACAAGACTCACATATTCACAAAACAATTTGTATAATTGGAGTGGCAGAAATTCAATTAAGATTATTCTGGAGTTGTATTTCGGTTGCCCGGGGCAAGAAGGTGATCTATTGTATTCATCTTACTTTATCTTAAATTTCTGCTTGACAACGTTACACGCTCCTGTTCCGGACTTCATAAAATGTGTCGGTAAAAACTGCATATTAGAGAATTTTCAAGACAATTATGTTATGACCTCAGGGTTTTCCATCAGTTTCTGATTAATTGTAGATATTTAAGGATTGCGATTACTCCAAATTTTATGAAGGCTTTTTTTTTTTTTTACGAAATTTTGGAATAGTTAACCTACCTATGAACAGAGTTTTTTTTTTTTTTCAGAAACAGAGGCCCACACCCCCCTGTACAGATACAGATTTAAAAAGACAACATTTGGCTACCTGCAATACCCACTAGGAGGAGTTAAGAAACATACCGTTATATATGGTAGTGAACAATAACATATGCAGCAAGCTCCATAGTTTCTTCTCTCTGCATGGGATTTAGGGCTTTGTCGTAGAAAAAACACGATGATAAAACGGGGGAGATTCACTTTAAGTATTGGGCATCTCTCCCCATTGCTGTTCTCCAGATTTATAGCACTTTTACACGGGCTGATAGAACAGGCAGTGATCGAGAACGAGCGAGTTCATCCCTGATCATTTCCTGCTCGTTGGCTGAATTTACAAGCAGCAATTATAGCTAATGTATGGCAATGAATGATGGTTTCAGCAATCATTCGGCCCCATACAGTTCCACTGCTTATCGCCCTCAACTCTTTTGTCTTAAGGGGCGATGTGCTGCCGAAAAATGAGGATTTTAGGTGCTGCACGAAAGATGCAAAAATCACCCAAAAAGCAAGTCTTTTCTCATTCACAAGTCCAAATTCATAAGGAATTATCAGGAAAGAGTTTGTACGAAAGTTCATTCCCGACGGTTTCTTGGCCCATTTAAAAGTGGCCTATGTCGTGATGACTCATCTTTTGATGGAAGTGGTCGATCACCTTCCATGACAGGGATTTATTGTCCATTGGCCTGTCACTGTGGCATGTGACATTCGCCCACTACATGACATGAGCAAGAGATCACAGTGCAAAAGAAAAACGGAGGCCCCCCCGAGAATAGCAGAGCATACAGGGTACGTTTTACCTCTCTATCATCCATATGCCCTCATTTTGTACACACAATTTTTTTTCGACAAACAAAAAAATAAAATAAAGTACAGTAAATAGTTAACTGCCTTTTTAAAAAATCACAAAACAGGTCTGTCAGAAACATATAGGGGTACTCTTGGTAAGGAAAATGTGGCTGTATCACTTACATGTTTAACCTTTTAGTTGCAGATCAGTCAGTTTCCGGGCTCCTCTTCTGCCATCCAAGATGGTGCACCACTTCTCAGACCCTCATGCATTTGGTAACCCAAGACACTTCCTACTTGTCTACTGCCTACTGCTCACAGATTGGCCAGCTTCAATCCAAGCTGAGCAGGAAGTGTCTTGTGCTCCCCAATGAACACTAGGCATCAGGTAGTCAGAGGAGTGGTGCGGCCATCTTGGATGTTCAGAAGACGATCCCGGGAATCTGCAGCTAAAAAGATGAGAACGAGGGCAACTGGTAATTGTTCTGTTCATTCCCCAGTTAATGTAGTAATATTTTTTTTTTCAGCCGAGGGTCGCTTTAAATTATACGCATGAATCGAATCCATATACTTAGCTCATTATAGCAAATCATTGATGAAAATCACAGTACAACACATTAATGTATGTACTCAATGTCTCCTCCAACTCAGACTCGTCCATCCGGAAAATGGAGCATCATTTTACCTGAAGAAATCTGCACTTACGTCCAGCTATGGAATATCCAGTGGTTAAATAGCGATTACCACCTGTCCTCAGGTACAGTGGGATTAATGCTGCAGAAATCCAAAATATGCAAATGCAGTGGATTAATATTCTGCCGTGGAGAGAAGCAGCTGAATATAATGTATCAGCGACTCGGGTAGAATAAGCTTTTCCATTTGTAACGAAATGACTTGCCAGCCTCCCACAAGTCGGACTTCTCTCCACACAAAGCCCGGCCGGCAAATCACTTAAAAACCACCTCGCCGAGTACCTGTATGAAGTCCCCTGAGAACCTGCAGCTTCGTATCAAGGCAATGAGCTTTTCTCTACTTGGATGATCACTCGCTTACAGTAAAATGAAAAGCTTTAGTTCTGAACTTACCAATCTATGGAATTTAGATTTTTTTTAAATATATTTAGCAGAAACGGACTGCTTTTACCCAAAATAATAGATTCAGGATATAGTCCTAGAACTGGCTCCCAAAAAATTCAATATAGGTCTACGGACTGCACAGGAAACGTCATGCACACAAATGTCCGTTCAGGTTTTTTTTTGTGGTCCGTATGTGGAACCATTCACTTCAATGGGGCCACAAAAAACAGAAATGACTCCATGTCCGCATGGACGTTCCATTAGAGCAGGGGAGCACAACCTGCGGCCCTCAATACCATTCTGTGCGGCCCCCAACCATCTGGTAACAGACATGTATGTCTATGTCTTGTGGCTGCTCACATGTATCTTTCATGTATTTTCCCAATAGATGGGAGTCCTGGAAGTGTAACTAGACATTTATGATACATACTGTATGTTCAATATGTCATAAAAATAGTATTTCAGTTGGTAATACCCCTTTAAGTTTTATTTTCGGCCCTTGGAATTGGTTCAGGCTCACAATGTGGCCCCCAACCAGAAAAGGTTGTGCACCCCTGCAATAGAGGCTGATCGCTCCGTTCTGCAAAATCCACATGGTCGGTATCCGTGTTTTGCGGATCTGCAATTCGCGGACCACAAAACATTCAACGGTCATGTGCATGAGCCCTTACCCTGTTGGTAGCAGACATTACAAGGCTGGCCATAAAAAATAGAGATCAGTCATCCAAACACCCGTTCAGTCGACCGCTATTGTTCCTGATCCCGCCATACACGTGTCTAGGACTGCAGCTATCGACTATTTTTGTGATAGAGTATTCTATCGATTAATCCAACGTAAATGTAAATTAATGCCGGATCCGGCATTCTGGCAAGTGATCAGCATTTTTGGCTGGAGAGAAAACTGCACCATGCTGCGGTATTTTCTCCGTCCAAAAAACGTAAGAGGGACTGAACTGAAGACATCCTGAATGGAATGCTCTCTGCATTATGATAAAACTGAGCCGTTCTTTTCCAGTATAGAACCCCTAGAACGGAACTCTATGCCGGAAAACAAAAACGCTAGTGTGAATGTACCCTTACAGGTGAAAATGTTAAATCAATATGTTTGACCTGTAAAAAATCACATTAATTACCACAAACTGCATCAACCCTGGCAATGTGTTTTTTACACCCGGTCTAAGAATAACATGGAAATAAGAAACAAAATGAAGGAGAGATAAATGGTATAAAAATAACCTGGGAATCCCGCTGCCCGCTCTGCATCTGTGCCCATGGCCAACGTCGAGCAGTGAGCAGATATTGCACAAAGCTTTAGTTGATAGCAACTAGGGATGAGCGAATCGACTTCGGATGAAACATCCGAAGTCGATTCGCATTAAAATTTGTTCTAATACTGTACGGAGAAAGCGCTCCATACAGTATTAGAATGTAGTAGATTGTATTGTATATGTACCTTGTTAGTGGTACCTTGGAACCGAACCCGAATTCGGAAAATGTTTTTTTTTACAGTATAAATCAATTTCTGAAGTTATTATGTGAAGTCTCGCAAGACTTTACGAAGTAATAACTTCGGCTCATCAGAGCCAATACATTCTAATACTGTACGGAGTGCTCACTCTGCACAGTATTGAAACAAAGTTTTATGCGAATCGACTTTGGAGTTTTCACCAGAAGTCGAATCGCTCATCCCTAATGGCCACATACGTATGCAGTCACCAGCTGACACGCAGGCTATAGAAATGATGGCGGTTATATTTCTTCTTTATGAGTGGAAAGTAACATAAGAGCGTTCAATCAGCACCGCATCTTATGATGTCAAGAGGATTCGCTCCTGATTTTGACTTCAAAAACTTTCATCAGGAAACCTGAACGTGTGGCAGCACCCTTACAGCCAAGAAGGTTTCTCTCTCACCACTACGATATAAAAGGGAATATAAATCCGACTAAGGCCTCATGCACACGATCGTATGTGTTTTGCGGTCCGCAAATTGCGGATCCGCAAAAAAAACGGATGACGTTCCGTATGGCATCTGTTTTTTTTTGCGGATCCATTGTAATAATGCCTATCCTTGTCCGCAAACTAGAAAAAAATAGGACATGCACTATTTTTTTTTTGCGGGACTATGGAACGGACATACTGATACGGACAGCACATGGTGTGCTGTCTGCATTTTTTGCGGACCCATTGAAATGAATAGGTCCGCATACTATCCGTAAAAAAAACAAAAAAACGGAACGGACAAGGAAACAAACAACGTTCGTGTGCATGAGGCCTTAACGGTAGTAAACTGCTATGGCATGAGATTGGCAAGCGGTTCATTTTATTTGCTTACAGAGGTAGCAGTTCAGATAAAGGTAGGTGGGCCAAAAAGATGATCTGCCAGAAATAGGAGGAAAGGCCCATCTGTGTACATAAAACCCGCGAGAAAAGGTCTTCAATATCTTGGTTCTAAGCAGAGAAATGATCACTTAAAAGGCATCTGTCAGCAGTTTTGCACTTATGACACTGGCTGACCTGTTACATGTGCACTTGGCAGCTGAAGACATCTGTGTTGGTCCCATGTTCATATGTGCCCACACTGCTGAGAAAAATGTTGCTTTAATATATGCAAATAAGCCTCTAGGAGCAACGGGGGCGTTACCATTACACCTAGAGGCTCTGCTCTCTCTGCAACTGCCGTGTCCTCTGCACTTTGATTGACAGGGCCAGCAGGGGGGGTGATGTTTACACTGCATGGTCCTGTCAAAATGCGGCAGTTATAGAGAGAGCTGAGCCTCTAGGTGTAATGGTAACGCCTCTGTTGCTCCTAGAGGCTCATTTGTATACTTTAAAACATCATTTTTCTCAACAATGCGGGCACATATGAACATGGGACCGACACAGATGTCTTCAGCTGCCAAGCGCACATGTAACAGGTCAGCCAGTGTCATAGGTACAAATCTGCTGACAGATGCCCTTTAAAAGGGACGCTTCCAGCACATTTTTATCACCTATTAACAGACTATATGTGAATATTCTATGTACTTTAATAAAAAAAAAAAAAAAAAAAAAACACTAAACAGGCAGATGATTTTGTGTATCCAATTTTCGAAGTCATGCTACGTATTCTACGTCTGGTCCTGGCTCTTTAACTTCCTCTTTGTTTGAACTTGCTCACCTCTCTCAGTCAGAGAGGGAAAAGGATGAGTGACTCCATTATATTACACCAATTACACCAATCTTTATCTAGGCCTATCAAGAGAACAAATGAGCTGTCATATTGTTATCTCAATTTCTGCACCTACTATTATCATAAGGGCTAGTCTTCAGGTAACGCATTCCCTTCACAGCAGCAGTAAACTGAAAATGGATTTATATAGGAGGACTTTGCTGACTGCTACAGGATGACAGTTTTTTTTGTGGGCAGCACGGTGGCTCAGTGGTTAGCATTGGGTCCTTGTAGCGCTGGGGTCCCGAGTTCATATCTGATCAGGGATCGTGGTGCATGGAGTTTGTATGTCCTCCCTGTGTTTGTGTGGGTTTCCTCCAGGTGCTTCGGTTTCTTCCCACACAGTGATCGCTCAGGATACAATGGCCTCAGCATACAGTGGTCTTTTCTGACCCATTGTAAGTTGAAACCAGACTCAACATACAATGTCTCAGACTCTGATCCAACCAATCAAGGCCAAATCTCTTGTAAAATATCTGTATTAGTTGCTAGTTGGCAGCTATTCCTGACTGTTATATATAAGGACTTGTTTTATCTGTTATCTGCCTATTTTTCTTAAATCTTCATTTTCTCTCATCTTGGATGATATTTTGAAGCTTTGGAACAGATTACTCAACTTACAATGGTTTCAACATTAAATGGTCGGCCTGAAACCAATTAATATTGGAACTTGAGGGATCACTGTATACAAATAGGCAAAATGGCTTCCTATGAAATTGACCCTAGTGTGTGTTGGGGTTGAGCGCCTATATGGCAGCCACTGACTTCTCTGGGAGTCGGCCCAGCCATGCAGCTATCCCTGCGCTGTGAGAAAAGCACGTTACAAATGGCTGTCATTGTATTTCATTTTCAATGGTTTAGTACTGCCAAAATAAAAACAATCAACAATTCTAATAAAAGTTTTCAATGAATATTGAGTTTATAAAAAATACACCTTTCTGAGGCTAAATTTCTAAGGCTAGTTTCACACTAGCATTGTGTGCACAGTGGTTTTCATCCGGCCGATTCTCTGCCAATTTGCCAGGTTGCGGCAGGATCTCTGTAGAGATATCCCAATTATAGTTTAGGCCCCGTTTGGATGGTCCGCATCCGATTGGCATTTTTTGAGAATAGGATGCGGGCCCTTTCATTTTAATAGATCCTCAAAAAAATGTAGGCAGCACACCGAGTGCTGTCCGCATCTCTATGTCCGTTTCCCCAGCCCCACAAAAAAAGATAGAACATGTCCTATTCTTGCCCGGAAAAGGATAGGCATTGTTACAATGCATCCACACAAAAAAAAATAATAATACAGGGATGCAACCTGTTATACGAACGTCATCCGTATTTTTTGCAGATCTGCATTTCGGGGACTGAAAAACACATATGGTCGTGTGCATGAGTCCTAAAACCTACTTGATAGAAACCTCATCTGGACGAAGGGGGTCCACAACCTCCTGCTCTACATAAGTCCCAGAATTGAGAGTTCCTTCTATCAGACATTTATGGTATACTGTATCCATAATTTTCAACAGTCCTGAATTTGCCGGGATTCTCCTGAACTTTCACAAAAAATACCAGCAAATTACCGTAGTCTTGCCCCTGGCTGAAAATGGGTTGTGCTGATCTTAGACGATCAATATCAAAATCCTGGAAACCTCCTATCCATATTTACCTACAAAAATGTTGGTAAGTGGCATATCCTGTAGATTTTTCAAATGTCTCAGGTTGGAATACCCCCTCAAGACACCTTTGTCTGCCCTCAGTCACCACGTTGTCCCAAAAGTCGTCATATCAGTTTTCAGAAGAATAATTAAAAAAAAATGTCCACTGCATCTAATATACCGGTGACATAAAATATGCTGTGCTTTAAAAAAGAAAATAGAAAAATAATAAAATAAAAAAAGTACAACTGAGAAGTTAGTGCTTCGAATAAGCGTACTGTATTACCACAACATGGAGTTTCCCAGTAGTGGATGGCATGTAGGTGGCACTGCCAAGAGGGGGATTATAAATTCACTTTGAGGATACGGAGCTGACAGCTTCAATGACTCACTCATTTCTCTTTAGGAAACAAATCAGGTGGACAGTCCTTCCCATATGAGGCTTTTGGTATGGTTTTAGTCCTCGCCTGACATTTATCAGGGCAGAGACACTGATAAAATCCACTAAAAGGAGATGAAACAACGCGCTAGCAGGAAGTTATGACTCCATTACTCAGCTCTGGGCTCCGAACCTGATCACCAGTATCCTGCAGTGTCAGAGTTATACAAGTTTGACAGCCGGTTCAGACCTGAGCGTTTTACAGCGCGTTCCTACGCGCTGTAAGACGCTCAACAGGCAAGAACCAATGATTCCCTATGGGAATGGTTCTCACCTGAGCGTTTTACAGCGCGTACGATCGCGCTGTAAAACGCCCGACGCCCCAAGAAGTACAGGAGCTTCTTTGGGGTGTCTTGTCGCGCGTTCCTGTACATAGACTTCAGCGGGAACGCGCGACAATGGGCGTTCGCTTGTCTCTGTATGCGCGACTGCAAACGCCCGTACAATCGCGCATACAGAGCGTACGTTCAGTACGCTCAGGTCTGAACCCAGCCTAAGGCTGGGTTCACACCTGAGCGTTTTACAGCGCGTTCCTACGCGCTGTAAAACGCTCAACAAGGAGAAACCAATGATTCCCTATGGGAATGGTTCACACTTGGGCGTTTTACAGCGCGTACGATCGCGCTGTAAAACGCCCGACGCTCCAAAAAGTACATGAGCGACTTTTGGGGCGTTTGTGGCCATAGGACACTGTAGTGAATCACACAAACGCGCGTCAAACGCGCGTTTACTATTACAAAAACGCGCATAAAAATGCGCGTCTAAAACGCGCGTAAAACGCGCGTTTGCGCAACGCTCAAGTGTGAACCCAGCCTTAATGTAAGTTTCAGAAGAATTTGGAAGGATTGCTGCCCCGCCCGCCCTTCCCCCTTTTGTTTTGCCATTTGTCACGGCTACTTTATTAGAAGGAGGGTCAAAGTCGCTCACTGATAAGGTGAGCGGACGAGTTGAGTCAGTAGTTTAGGCCGAGCTTATGGCTGGTCTAATTATTGGTTTGTTAATAAGATATTGATGATTATTTAATTAATGATTTAATTTTATGATTATTTATTGTTAAATGACTTTAAGCTAAATCTTTAATAAAGATGGCCGTGGCCTTATTTATTCCACCCATTAAAGTGTCCGCGTTTATTTTTATTGGGTTAAGCCATTGGTTAGTTGGTGAACATTTCTGGCAGCATTGCCAGATTCACCAGTTCAGTCGAATTCCTATTGGCCATAATGGGATCTAGCCACTTTCCAGCATAAATAATGGGTTTTGGACAAAAAGAAAAAAAGAAAAACATCATGCGGTAGTTTTGTCCGGCTGACAGCTGGGACTTATGCCGGATCATCTCTAACGGAGATGTGAACGCAGCCTTAGGCCAGGTTCACATATATCCAGCCATCCATTGTAGTTTCCCTGTATAGTATGGAAGAGCAGGAGAGCAACGAAGGCCAGAAATAATCCCATGGATTTGTATATTGTTGTTCCTGGCATCAGATAATGAGCACAAACTTGGTTTTGCTCCTATGGCACTGTGCTGCAATGACTACACTTCCCAGAATGGAAGTAAATCAATGCAGACTAGTCCAGGTTTCAGAAACCTTCGTCATTCCAGCTGTTGTGAAACTACAACTCTCAGCATGCTCAATTCCCTTCTATGAAAGTTCAGAGAACAGTTGAGCAGCTTTGGATGCTGGGAGTTGCAGTTCCACAACAGCTGGAGTGCCGAAGGTTGCTGAAACCTGCTTTAGTCAGACAAGGAGCCAACAATGTGAGTGGGATTTTAGCTCTGAAGCCAGCAGAACTGTGAATGCAGCTCAGGACTATAAGCCAGACTGTAAATCGGTATAATCACATCAATTAATGCAATATGTTAAGTTCCAAAACTTTTATATGAACTGTATAATGCTGCTCACAGGTGGACACGTGTTTTAGGTCTGAAAACCAGAACGAGTTTGAATATTTTTTATATTTTTTGCCCTTAAACAAAAGATAAACATGCCACTTTCTTACTATGATCTAACACTTTGCCTATAAAATATCAAAGCGCTGTCAGTTTATTGGATTCTTTGGGCTGTCTGGATAATCAACTGCATCCCTGTAAGAAGTGGAACGGTACAGAAAATGAAGAAGAAGAAAAACATCATTTTAAAAGGGAAAAAAGGGGATGTGTGGTCGGGTATTTGAGCCAATTTGTGATCAAGAGAAAGCGCTCTTCCTGTGACTGATCCCCCTAATGAGACATCAGGATGTGAACACTTTGACTGACCTCCTCCTTGAGCCTTTGATGTGCGTCAACAAGTGAACCGTTTAGACATTATAGTCTCTTTATAAGAAAATAAAAGTTCTGACAGTCCTCTAGGACACGACGGGCAAGCAACCAAAAAAAAAGCCACAAGACAAAGAATACACATTAAACACGATAAAAAAAAAAAGGACAAAATTGACCAATTACACCCATAATGATCCAATCTTCAAATAATATGATCACCGCTGATTTCCAATTACAAAGTACCACAAAATGAATAGAATAATAGTCTCCTGGGACATTAAGTAATCTGGACCAGTGTTATGTCAAAGACGGCTCCATAACCTAATTTACCCAATTTGAAGACAAAATCATGACCTAACTACATATAAATGGGGGGATAACCAGGCAATCACTGGATCACTGAGCTCTATGGAAAAGAGATGTCTGGTACAATGAAAATCAATTAGTGATCCCCGTGTACGACCAAAGCCTCTGCTCCCAAAATAGGACAAAGCAGTGGGGTCGCAATGACACCAAGTATTTGCTGGATCGGTTTTGTAATGGACACCAGAATGAACCCACTAAGTTTCCAACGGAAATGTGAATACAATCCTAAATTGCTCCAAAAAGTGCATGAACCTATAGTGCCCACACCAGGGTATAGTTACAGGGGGTTAGAGGTAGCGCTGGGCCCCTGGAGCCTCTGAGCTAGGGCTGCAGTAAACGAATATTTTTGTAATCGAGTATTCTATCGATTATATTTCTCGATTCATCGAGTAATCTAATAAGAAAAAGCTACTTAAAATAACGTACGTAATTAGGTATGTATAAAGTTATTGGTTTGAAGGGGTTAATAACTTTATACATGCCTAATGCCAAGGTGCTTCCATTAACCCCTCCAAACCAATAACTTTATACATGCCCATTGGGTTTGGAGGGGTTAATGGAAGCACCTTGGCATTAGGCATGTATAAAGTTATTGGTCTGAAGAGGTTAATGAAAGCACCTTGGAGGTGCCTTCATTAACCCCTCTCTAAACCAATAACTTTATACATGCCAAGGTGGTGCTTGCAGCCTCCATTAACCACTCTCTCTCCATCTGCTTGCCCCCAGCCTCTGATCTGCTTGCCCCCGCCTCTGATCAGGCTCCCCCCCCCCCAGCCTCTGATCTGGCTCCCCCCCCCCCCAGCCTCTGATCTGGCTCCCCCCCCCCCCCCAGCCTCTGATCTGGCTTCCCCCCCCCCCCCAGCCTCTGATCTGCCTTCCCCCCCCCCCCCCCAGCCTCTGATCTGCCTCCCCCCAGCTTCTGATCTGCCTCCCCCCCCAGCTTCTGATCTGCCTCCCCCCCCAGCCTCTGATCTGCCTCCCCCCCCAGCCTCTGATCTGCCTCCCCCCCCCAGCCTCTGATCTGCCTCCCCCCCCCAGCCTCTGATCTGCCTCCCCCCCCCCCCAGCCTCTGATCTGCCTCCCCCCCCCCGCCTCTGATCTGCCTCCCCCCCCCCGCCTCTGATCTGCCTCCCCCCCCCCAGCCTCTGATCTGCCTCCCCCCCCAACCTCTGATATGCCCCCTCTGGTAATGCAACCCCGCCTCCCTCCCTCCCCAGTATTAATCATTGGTGGCAGTGGCCACAGGGTCCCCCTCCCCCCCCATCATTGGTGGCAGTGTCAGTTCCGATCGGAGCCCCAGCAGTGTAATGCTGGGGCTCCGATCGGTTACCATGGGAGCCAGGACGCTGCTTAAGCCCTGGCTGCCATGGTATGTTAGTAGTGAGCAGAGAGCAGTGCATTATACTCACGTGCGCTGTGGCCGCCGGTCGCTCCTTCTTCTGTCTGTGCGGCGGATTGCTAATGCTTACAGCATTAGCAATGCGCCGCACAGACCTATGAGAAGGAGCGACCGCCGGCCACAGCGCACGTGAGTATAATGCGCTGCTCTCTGCTCACTAACATACCATGGCAGCCAGGACTTAAGCAGCGTCCTGGCTCCCATGGTAACCGATCGGAGCCCCAGCATTACACTGCTGGGGCTCCGATCGGAACTGACACTGCCACCAATGATGGGGGGGAGGAGGGGGACCCTGTGGGATATGGCTGGCACATTCATTGGTGGCGCAGTGGCCACAGTCCCTCCCCTCCCCTCCTCCTCCGTCCCTCCCCTCCTCCTCCTACTTGGTCTTCAGCGGCAGCCGCGCACAGTGGGTAGGGAGAGACTCCCTCCTCCTCCCTCAGCTGTGCCGGCCGCTCAGTCCTGCCTCTCTGGCTCCGGAGGACACGGAAGCGGTGAGTGAGACGCTTAATTTCACTCCCGCTCCGTGATCACGTGATCTGAACGATTCCTCGATGCAGGGAAACTGCATCGATGAATTTTTTGACTCGATTTAATCGAGTTATTCGAATAATCGTTTCAGCCCTACTCTGAGCGCTCTTTTACCTTGTAAGAAGACACTAGTTTTATAGAGTTTCATTAGGCATCAGCAGCTTCAAGCTACGTGCCGATGCCCACACAAAAGTTTGCAAAAAAAATGGTGAACATTGGGGAGTGCATGGGTGCTGACAACTTCACTCAGGCTACTTTCACACTTGCGGCAGTGTGATCCGGCGGGCAGTTCCGTCGTCGGAACTGGCCGCCGGATCCGCCAATCTGCTGCTGACTGAAAGCATTTGTGAGACGGATACGGATGCGGATCCGTCTCACAAATGCATTGCAAGGACGGATCAGTCTCTCCGCTTGTCATGCGGACCAACGGATCCGTCTTGTACATTTTTCTCATTTTTACCGATCTGCGCATGCGCATGCCGGAACGACGGATCCGGTATTCTGAATGCCGGCTCCGGCGCTAATACATTCCTATGGGAAAAAATGCCGGATCCGGCGTTCAGGCATGTCTTCAGTTTCTTTCGCCGGAGAGAAAACCGTAGCATGCTACGGTTTTCTCTTTTGCCTGATCAGTCAAAACGACTGAACTGAAGACATCCTGATGCAAATTGAACGGATTAGGGCCCTTTCACACTTGCGTTGGCCGGTTCCGGCATAGAGTTCCGTCGTCGGGGCTCTATGCCGGAACAATCCTGATCAGGATTATCCTAATGCATTCTGAATGGAGAGAAATCCGTTCAGGATGCATCAGGATGTCTTCCGTTCTGGAACGGAACGTTTTTTGGCCGGAGAAAATACCGCAGCATGCAATACTTTTTGCTCCGGCCAAAAATCCTGAACACTTGCCGCAAGGCCGGATCCGGAATGAATGCCCATTGAAAGGCATTGATCCGGATCCGGCCTTAAGCTAAACGTCGTTTCGGCGCATTGCCGGATACGACGTTTAGCGTCCCGGCAGCCATGGTAACCATTCAGAAAAAGCTAAAGTCCTGGCAGCCATGGTAAAGTGTAGCGGGGGAGCAGTATACTTACAGTCCGTGCGGCTCCCTGGGCGCTCCAGAGTGACGTCAGGGCGCCCCAGGCGCATGGATGACGTGATCGCATGTACACGTCATCCATGCGCCTGGGGCGCTCTGACGTCATTCTGGAGTGCCCCGGGAGCCGCACGGACTGTAAGTATACTGCTCCCCCGCTCCCCACTACTACTATGGCAACCAGGACTTTAATAGCGTCCTGGGTGCCATAGTAACACTGAAAGCATTTTGAAGACGGATCCGTCTTCAAATGCTTTCCGTACACTTGCGTTTTTCCGGATCCGGCGTGTACCTCCGGCAAGTGGAGGACACGCCGGATCCGGACAACGCAAGTGTGAAAGCGCCCTTACTCTCCATTCAGAATGCATAGGGATAAAACTGATCAGTTCTTTTCCGGTATAGAGCCCCAGTGACGGAACTCTATGCCGGAAAAGAAAAACGCTAGTGTGAAAGTACCCTCAGACCTCCCAGAGTTCAGTTGGTCTAAGTGGTAATTTCTGGGAATATGAAAGCAACACGTTTCCAGACTTTCCAGCCTGAAGAAGGCACCAGTTCTGTGCCCAAACTTCTCACTTTGCATTTGCTAAGTTACTAACTTAGAAGACTGAAACTCTGAGTCTGAATGAAGTTATCAGAGCCCGTGTACCCCAAGTTTTTCTGCAATCTACTGACAGTGATGAACCCTGATGCCCTGGGGTGGATCAGCAACCCCGTTATATTCCAGTACATGTCATTTATGCTGTACTTGACCCACGGCACAACTATGCAAGGTGTGCAGCTTACTCAGCACTTGTGCCAATGTAGCTTGCCTGCACATACATACTGTACTGACAACTTTGTAATGCAACTTGTGTTTCAAATATTCAACGTTCATTGTCCACATCCAGAAGCTGAAAATCAGTGCAGACCTCTACAACTGTACAACAATGTAAAAACAACACTACCCACATCCACTGACTGCAAGCAGAGCTCTTGAAAACAGGAATAGAAACAAAGGATCTCAAAAATTATAAAAAAAATTGCATTGTATAAAGGAATACATCTTTGCGTTAAGTCTCAAAACTGAGTTTTACCATTTTTTAGATGCCACGGAATTTTTTTTTTTTTTCTAGACGCAACTGTCATTTTAACGTCGCCATTTCCGAAAAGGGGGCATAGCGAGGGCAGAGTGTGGCTAGGGCCATCTGCCCTGGTACATTTAGGCCTCATGCACACGACCGTCCTATTGACTTCAATGGGGCCGCAAAAGATGCGGACAGCACTCCGTGTGCTGTCCGCATCCTTTGCTCCGTTCCATGGCCCTGCAAAAAAAAAAATTATAGCATATCCTATTCTTGTGTTAAAAAAGTTGAAGAGCAGCACACAAATCAAAGCTGGTGCAATTCCTTGAAGCAGACCACGGAGGATTTCTACAATGGGCCGCCTGTTACGTTCCGCAAATTGCAGAAGGCACACGGGTGGCTTCTGTTTTTTGCATATACGCGGAACGCAAAAAACGCAAACGGTCGTGTGAACGAGCCCTCATTATTTACACCAGAAGCTGGAGTAAATAACTGAAATCCATGGCAGTGGATGGAAATCTAATCTGCTGTAGATTTCAGTCTGGCACACAGACTGCCGGAGGAGGCATGCAAGTTATGACGAGTCCTGTGCCTAAGGTTGGGTTTGCAGCACATTTTTACCATACGTTTAACGGATACAAAAAACGTATACGTTGAACGGATTCCTCATACTGATGTCATACAGTAACACAGTTCCATTGTAAAAATATATATATTTTATTTTTTAAAATATATATACACACACACACACATTTACTGGGCTCTGCAGGATACAAGAACGTGGTGTGCTGTGTTTTTGCATCCCTTTTTTTTTTCCTAACATATATGTCAAACGGAGGCATAAAACTATATGAACCCACCCTAAGCCTTCTTTCACAACTGCAGCCGGGTGTTCCGGCAGAGAATTCCAGGAATCGGCCAGACAGAAAATGCTGTGTGCATCTGGACCAAAAAATAAAAAATAAAGTTTGCGCAACATATTTGGGAAGATGGTAGTATCGGGCAATGCCGGATCCTGAGAACTGGTAGAGAACAGCCTGCCGGAGATCTCAGCCGCAGATGTGAAACTGGCCTAAATTAAATGCCTCCAACAGCAGTGCAGACCCCATCAAGACCAGCGTAGCACATGTCTGTCTTGATAAATCAGGGCCTTTATTTCTTAAAAAAAAAGAAAAAAAGAAAAAAAAATAATCTGACTGAATACAGGGTATGATGAATATGCTGGTTGTTTTGTGCTGGTCTGCAGACTATGACCTGTATATGTGGGGGATAAGGTAAGGCGAGGAATGCTTAGTCGGTATTTAGTCTGTACAAGCCTTGGGTAAACATCGTGTCATTGTTCCAGCCGGTGTTTTTTGGTTATGCAGTAACTTATTAACATTATATGAATTATGTCATATTGTATCTCCTCTGTTATTTGCTGACTTCTGAGTTCTTCAACTTGAACAAATTTGAGCAGATACTAAGCAAACACAGATTACAGGGGATGAGACCGCTAACACATTGTACATGGAACCAACTCCAGGTTCACACAGTAAAAGTATCAAGAAATGAGACAGTATTTCTAATATGCAGCATCGGCACAGGTGACAACCTTGGCACAAGAGCAGAACCATCTCAATGTTATAGGTCCCCCTGCCAAGGATATCGTGCACACATTAGCATCGCTTAGAGGGGTTGTTCAGAATCAGTGACAAATCTACCCATGGGCTGTGTCTAGTATTGCAGTTTAGCCCCATTTACTTCAAAGGCGCAGACCTGCAATACCATCATCGCTCATGTGCCGCTGTATCTGGAAAAAGTAGACCATAGACAGAGTAAAATGTGATCCATCAACTTCAATGGAACTTCACATAGATCTGAGCAATCCACAATACAAGGCATCGTAATTTGCACTTTAAAGGTGTATTCCGTTTAGATGCCCCCCACCGATCACGAGAAAGGGGCTGCAGGGGGTACGGGGCCCCTGTTCTCGTGATCAATGGGGGTCCCAGTGGTAGGACCCCCACCATACTAATAGTTTGTTGACCCAGGATATAGTAGAAGGTGGGACGATTTAGGTCTTTCTTATTCACCATTTGCAGGTACAAAGTATATCCCAGTTAGCCGTCAAAATCAGAGTTAAGGGAACAAAATATATATCCCTACTCTATCCCTGGATCTCACCCTGCCTACAGGCAGAGCACCCGCCCCAAAAGGGGCGACCCCACCTCTCAGTGGCTAAACACTTTCTAGCCCCTGCCCTAAGGATGGTTGCGTTTGCCCAGTATTGCCACTGGTTCTTCAGGGGAGGGTGAGATCCAGGGACAGAGTAGCGATATATATTTTGTTTCCTTAACCCTGATTTGGACAGCTAACTGGGATACACTTTGTACCCTCAAATAGTGAATAAGAAGGACATCAATCGTCCCACCTTCTACTATATCCCAGGTCAACAAACCATGAGTAAGGACACAAACTGTCCAACTCCTCTTGACTAACTTGCCTGAGATTGTGATTTTAGATGTATGGTGTATTTATTGTTAATATCTAACTATCAGTAGGGGGTCTTTTGGGACACATGTTTTAATGTATTCAATAAAAAGGTATGTTTTAATAAGGTAAGTAAATACTTTAGTTTTTGTCATCTGAGAAATACAACAACATCTTAAAAAAAAAACGGCACACTTCTGGAAAAACATTTTTTGGACATATGAAACCAAGATCAACCTCTACCAGAATGATGGAAAGAAAAACTATGGCGAAGGCATGGTCCAGCTCATGATCTAAAGCATACCCCATCATCTGTAAAACATGGCGGAGGCAGTGTGATGGCTCGGGCATGCATGGCCGCCAGTGGCACCGGGTCTCTAGTGTTTATTGATGATGTGACACAGGACAGAAGCAGCCGGATGAATTCTGGGGTTGTCAGACATACTGTCTGCTCAAATCCAGCCAAACTGATTGGTCGGCGTTCCATAATACAGATGGACAATGACCCAAAACATAAAGCCAAAGCGACCCAGGAGTTTATTAAAGCAAAGAAGTGGAATATTCCTGAATGGCCGAGTCAGTCACCGGATCTGAACCCAATAGAGCATTTCACTTGTTAAAGACTAAACTTCAGACAGAAAGGCCGACAAACAGCAACTGAAAACCGCGGCAGTAAAGGCCTGGCCGAGCATTAAAGAGGAGGAAACACGGCGTCCGGTGATGTCCATGAGGTCAAGACTTCAGGCAGTCATTGCCAACAAAGGGTTTTCAACCAAGTATTAAAAATTTACATTTTATTTACAATTATTTAATTTGTCCAATTACTTTTGTACCCCGGAAATAAAGGGATTGAGTTTTAAAAATGCTTTAGTTCCTCACATTTTTATGCAATCATTTTGTTCACCCCACTGAATTAAAGCTGAAATTCTGAACTTCAACTGCATCTGAAATGTTTTGTTCAAAATCCATTGTACGGAACAAAAATTTGAAAGATTTTGTCCAAATATATATGGACCTAACAGTATATGCCATTTGCTCAAGTGAGACAACCCCTTTAATGGCCTCAGATCTATGATGTACCATCACAGCAAGGCACACTATGGCATTAATATTTAGGGATAGGACAACGTGCAACAAAACCTCTTAGGCCTCTTTCACAAAAGCAAGATTTCCGTCCGGGTTCGACGTGTGAAGCAAACGCAGAGCATCCAGACTGAATCCTGACCCAATCATTTCAGTGGGTCTGTGCACATCAGCATAGTTTTTCACACACCAACTCTGCATTCTGGAAAAATCGCTGTTGTGCGTTTTTCACGCAGCCCTGGCTCCATAGAAGTGAATGGGGCTTGTGCAAAAAACTGACTGCATCCGCGCAGAACAAAAAAAAAAATGGAACACTGAACGCAATCACAGACAAAACTGACTGCCCTTGCGTGAAAAACCATCGTTTTTTTCCTGAACACACGATCCGTATTGTTCGTGTCCACAATTACACAGATATTTCCATGCACTTCGAGGGACTCTCCATGAATCAGCCAAAAATCTAAACATGTAAATGAAGAATTGGGAGCCGCTCTTTACCATTTTCTACCTGTTTAAACCATCACAAGGCAAGAAAAAAAAAATACATTGCTTTCACAAAGCAGTCCCATCAATCAGAGGTGGTAAAATTCATGGACCTGTCAAGATCTTTCACAAGTCACTTGAAACATTGTTCTCTGCTGAATTGTTAGATGGAGGTTCCTTACCTGGGATAACAAAATGACAAATTACAGAACAGGGAGACGAATGAGCGGAGAGGCCGGGAGTATCTGACTGTAAATAAGACTCCCATCCACTGCCTGCCATCATAATCCAGCCCGACCGCCGCCAAGACACCAAAGTCATCCTTAAGAAACGCTGTCCACCAGAAGAAACATCTGCTGGAACTTGGTTATCATACATTCCTGGATAGCGATTTGGGAAGTTAAAGGTAAATTTTATTGCGGTCAATAAAAGGTTAAGAGAGTGCAAGCACCTGTGGTACTCAAATACTCTGTGGGCGGTAAAGAAGTATGCTGCATGTATGAGAACATACATCATGCCCAAGGCACAGGCCATACTGCTATAATACCTATAATACACTGTGCAAAATTACAGCCATGGCTGACAAAAACACCCAACCTATAACATTCATATTGGGTAGAGGGTGTTAAAAACTCAGCTTTTGGAGAAGTACATAGGGCCACATTTACTAAGACCGCCATTGTAGACACCGGTCTTAATAAAGGGCCTGTGCTGGCGTTATGAAGAGGCACCGACCTCTCCATAACTTCGGCGCATCCAGAACCAGTTCTAAATGTGAGACAGCTTCCGAGCGGTATTACATTTAGACAAACAGGCATAGAAAACGGTGAATGAGACCGGCCTACCGATCCCTCCCCGAACACAATTTTAGACCTGGCGTGCACAAAGCGAAGTAGCAGAAACTGATGCGCCGCCTTCTGCGCATGAATTACGCCCGATTTAGTTTTTTTTTTTCAGTATAGAAAATGACCTCCATAAAGCTTATTTTAGGAGTATAAGGGCTCATGCACAGGACCGCATGTTTGGTCCACATCTGAGCCGCTCGGCAGCCACACAAAAAAGACGTAACATGTCCCATTCTTATCCGTTTTGGTCTATGTGGACCCCTGACCATTTCTGGACTTCTCCCATCAGGGAAAAGGATTGACTGGATTTTCGCCTGCTTATTAACCAGTTTCCATCTTGTGACATCATCACGGCCGTGACTCAGCAATGTAATTTCCAGCAAATCCCCAAACTTGTCTCCACACAAACGTCACGCCGATCCCTCACCAGAAGCTCTTCTGCGGAGAAGGGACTCATTTTATTGCAGATCCGGATTTATTACTGTATGCGAGATCTGCTGGGCAGCTTGCATTGCCGAAATGAAATATGAGCCACAGACTCAGATGCCATTCCTGTAGTCATTATCCTGCCACAGAGAATAACAGAGATAAAACGGCGTGAATTTACCAAGTCATTTCTTGAAGAAAGCCTCTCTCGACCAAGCAAGTAATCTTGTTACAGTCAACAGTGAAGCGCTCAGACATTCAGATTACACGCCATGCCGGGTTATTGTCCCTCTAAGCCCCAATTCTCCGACCTTTGGCGATGGATATGGAGACATATTTATTGCAATCAATTTTATATTAAATGTAAGAATAAAAATAAAAAAAAATCTAGGATAAGGTAAATATTCAAAGGGTTTTTCGGTAAGGCCATTAGGGATACGCGCCATTTACTGGATGTTGCTGATGAAATAACCATTGTATGTCAGCGAGGTGAAGAATGCAGCGCGGGGGGATTTGAACCAGGTTCTGTTATATCACAGGAGGTGACATCATCCTCATTCCAGCACTGCAAGCAACTGGCTGGAAATGATTAGGGGCATAAGTGCTAATTTGTAACCCTTTCCTGACTCACTGAGCCAATATATGTGTCCGAATGGACAAAGAGGCCATTACTGAGAGTCATTCAGCGAGGGTCAGTTTTCCGATTATTTCTCATTTAGTACTGGAAAGACTGGAACATGGAAAGAGGAGAGGTATACATTCGGGCTTTATAGGGAAAAAGCTAAAATAGATAGATAGGAGAGCAAATTGATATTTTATCACAGAATATTACAAATAAAAATTAAAGCTTTAATAAATAATTCTATACTCTGTATTAACAGGTCTTCGGGGGAATTTAGTAATTGAACTATTGTTGACGGGAATGTGTCATCAGAAATCGACCTACTGATGTTTAAAATGTTTTTATTATTAAAACATATTTTTTTCACAATTTTGGTGGTCATTTTTTATTTTTCTTGTCATATATATATATATATATATAAATAATAAAATCCAGTAGTTTTCATACTGACTACCAAGACATGTATAGGTGCCACTTCTTCGTTTGCCAGGAGCACCTTTTGGGCAGTCATCTCATTATCATGACAGGCAGGATTACAATGAAACTTAAAACCACTGTACAGATAACACAGGACACCACTGACAACAGGTGATGACTGTGGCTTAGCTACTCGCCCTCCTTGCACAGTGACCTCTGCACAGGTCACAGAGCATGCCTAGAAAACTCTCCCATACAAATAATGAGTCTCCTCCTGACCATTGTCTGTGACCTGTGGAAGGAAGATGCTTTACAGTACAGTCATCGTCCCTCGCTCTGCTGATCCCGCTGTCTCTGCTGCACTGGCACACGCTGCAGGCTCCTCCACCCGAGTCCTGGCCGGATGTTGCCACATCTTTTCCTCTTCAGCTGCATAGTATTGAATGCAGCTGCACAGGAAAAGAAGCGGCCACATCTGGTCAGGACCCTTATTCTGTGCGGCATCGGCAGGGCAAGGGACGGCAGAAGTACCATGTAAAATATCTTCCTCCGCAGGTTAGTACCAAATACTGATTAGGTTAAATGACCAGAGAACCCTTTTAATAAATAAAATAAAAAAAAAGGAGGCGATACATTCCCTTTAAAGAGAATCTGTCAGCAGTTTTATGACAACAAGGGCAACATAAACTAGTGGCAGATCCCCTTAGCAAAATGCTGGGTCACTTTGTTTAACTGACCAGTCATTTTGCTAGAATCTTGTACTAAACCGCTCCATGCAGAAATCTTCTGTAGTGCTTAAAGGGGTTGTCCGGGCTCAGAGCCGATTCCGGACATACCGTTATTTTCACCTCGGCAGCCCCCCTGATGTTGGCATCGGAGCATCTCATGCTCCGATGCGCTCCATAGCCCTGTGCTAAATCGTGCAGGGAAAGGGCTCTTTTGCTTTTAATAACACACTGCCGGGCGGAAACTTTCGCCTGGCGGTGTGTTAGGTGACGTCACCGTCTCTGATGGGCGGGCTTTAGCGCTGCCCTAGCCGTTTTACTGGCTAGGGCAGCGCTAAATCCCGTCCATCAGTACTGGTAACGTCACCGGGGTTCTTGGCAGCCCCATGGAGAGCCCGGTACGTCACCGGATCTCCCAAAAATGCCTTTGCCCTGCGTGATTAAGCGCAGGGCAAAGGAGAGCATCGGGGCATGAACTGCCCGGATGCTCATGTCAGGGGGGCTGCCGGGGTGAAAATGGAGGTATGTCCGGGTTCAGCTCTAAACCCGAACAACCCCTTTAAAGGGGTCCTCTGGGCGACAGGTATAAAGTCTGCCAAAATGAAGCATCTCATGCGTGTGAATGAGATTTTCATGACCATGTTTAAAGGGGTTCTCTGGTTACAGATATTGCTGAATTATCCTCAGCATAGGTCATCAATATCAGATCAGTGGGGGTCCGACACCCAGCATATCCACCCATCAGCTGTTTTGGGTTGTCATGGCACCCAAAGCTATACTGTGTAGTGGCCGTGTGGGGGTACTGCAGCTCAGTTCCCATGTAAGTGAATGGGAGCTGAGCTTCGGTACGCCGTGTACAGAGCCTGGAACAATGGCCAGTGTAGGCAGAGCTGACCATGAGCTGGCCCTGCCTTCTAACATGCGCATGTAATAGCTTCCCAGCCAATTCTCCATGACCGGCTACTTGTAACGCACACCTGTATTTTCCAGAATTACACAATAAAATCCTATGAAAATTTACCGAGATCTGTTTACACAGGTGCTGTCCACGGCTCACTATGTATTTTCCTAAGCGAACCCATGAAGCGAAGACACAGATTCCTGAAAGGATAATGAAATGGCTGCCGGCATCTTCTCTATAATAAGTGTGTGTGCATTAGAAGAACGAGCACATTAATATGTAACACACAGGCTGCACTAAAGAAAAATCCTCTGCTGCAAATCCACAGCTCATGGGCAGAGAATTCAGATTAAAAAAAATTAACAATTAGTGACAGACCTTAAAGGGTTTATGTCATGATTAATGTAAAAAAAAATCTGACATCATATAGTACATGACAATACCTTTCTAACAAAGCTAGAACCAGCCCTGTACCTCACATGGATCCAGAGATCTCCCCATTCATTGATCCAATTGCTCTGCTAGATTGACCTCAATCTAGGGGGTGTGTCCTTTCTCAGTGGAATGTGCCCTTTCTGTTGCAGTTGAACTGAGCATGTGCGTCCACCTCAGCGAGGTGACTCAAATGTAAAAAAAAAAAAAAATAACAGACAGCAGGTGGCGCTATAGAGATAGATTTCATTGAATAACTCAGTGGATATACTAAATGTTTAATTATGTGCAATTCCAAAAGCATTCAGACGCGGGTGCTGGTGGGGCAACTTGGGCAAAGGGTTTTTCTTGGACTTCAGGATAGGTCATCAATATATGATTGATGGGGGTTCGACAACGAGCACCCCCACCAATCTGCTGTTTTTGGGGGGCAGTCAGAGGCAACAGGAACTATACAGTGGACAGAAGGCTGCGTCCACTGGGCAGAGTCCGGCACCGCATTACTGTAGATCGGCCATTATTCACTTCTGGCGCATGCACGATCCTAGCCGAGAAAGCTTCATATGTTTGCACATGTGATTTTTGCAGAGTATTTTTTTCTTTAGATCTTCGGTAGAAAAAAAAAATGGATCGCTGTTCCTTCTGAAGCTAACACTGAGAAAAGTCACCACAATGCTCGAGTATTTAGAAAAACACAGCATGGTATAAAAGCACTCTCCGCACTCCTACATGAAGTACTATTCAAAGAAAAAACTCAAACAATGCATTGTTTTTAGACAAAAACCCGCCACCCTGTGTCTACTCAGCCTTGCAAATACATTAGTAAATTCTATTAGCAGCTGTTTTATTAGTTTGTCTCCTTAGAATTAGCGCTCCTTTAAATAGCTACATTAGCAATAGGGTTCGTTATCTACCGTTACTATAAATATTACCCCACAGAGCGGTACGTGAACCTGTAAATATTCCGAATCCAGAGGCCACCAGCCCTAAAAGCCTCAACTACAGAGCCAGTTTGTAGTATGTTAGAACAGCGTTTGGGGTAATTAATATGCACATGAGGCCATAATCAATTAAAGGGGTTATGCCATGATTGACGTCAAAAACTAAAATCAGACATCATCTAGTTATAGTACATGACCATCTCTGTCTAACAAACTACCGAACATGGCTCCAGAGAAACCCTTCCATTCATTGCTCTGCTAGATTATCTTCAGCCTAACCGCTCAGGGAGCGTGTCCTTTCTGCTGCAGCTCTCTCCCTGTAACTGCCACAGCTTCTAAACAGAACATATGGCTGGTGGCAGTTGTATGAACAGCTCAGAGGGAGGGACACAAAAATAAAATAAGGAAAAGAACAAACAGCAGGTGGCGCTATACAGATACATTTTATTAAATAGCTCAACGGCTATTATAAATTTTTTATTACATGCAATAACAAAATTGTGGGAAATTCTTAAAATAGAGGTTACATAGTCTCAGGAGACCTGAGGCTACCAACAAAAATCACACCATTCCCACCACTGAGTGGTTTCAGCTATAGAAATGCTTTTCCACAACAGGTAGGTTTGTGAAGGTAAGTAGATAAAGATAAGAAATGCAAATAAATAAATGAAAAAAAATGTCCATCCTGGAGGAAAACCTGCTGCAGTCTGCAAGAGACTTCCAGGGGCACAGGAATGGCTTAAAGAGGACCCTTCACTTCTCCTCTGTTTTCGTGAATCCTTATATTGACCATGACATAACCATTCTCCATTCTGCAGCATCTTTTCTTAGAACTCTATTGTTTGTCGTTTCTCGGTTACTCCTCCTAGAAATTTATGAATGAAATGACATCCGAGCGCCAGCATTCCCCTTGTCTAAGTGGTGTGCGGCTACACTCTGACACCTTCATCAATGACACATCGCTTTAAACAAGGTGAAGGCTAGCGCTTCGTTTTTGATTCATTCATAAATTCCTAGGAGGTATAATAGGAGGATGGCACAATAGTTCTAAGAAAAGATGCTCCAGCATTCTAATTTCACGAGGAATTCACGTGTCTAGTTTACTAAAACAAACATATCAGGGAGGTGACAGGTCCTCATTAAAGGTTTGGCTCATCTGAGGCAATGGGGGCCTATTGCTTGGATATGCCCCCATTGTACGATAGGTGTGGGTCCCAGAGGTGAGACCGGCACCTATCTTCTAAATGGAGTCCCAAAAGTGATGGAGTGCGCACCGCACATGCACAGCCACCCTCTATTCATTTCTATGGGGCCACCGAAGATAGCCGAGCGCTGGCTAGACTATTTCCGTCTGACTCAAAAGTGAATAGGAGCGGTGGCCGGTCATGCGCGTGCTCCCATTCACTTATCTGGGGAGCTGGCTCGGTGGTGGACGGACCAAAGTCCTCCAGCCACCACTTTGGCCCACTCTATTCTCGATATAGATGCGGGTCACAATGGTGGGACCCAGATTTGCGATCCTAGCGATAAGCCCCCATTGTCTCAGATGAGACAACACCTTTAAGCCTTTCCTGTGCCTCCAAAATTCACACATAACTTGACATGCTGGGAAATTAAATTCTGCAACCCAATTTAGGTGCACTTCCGTCAAGGACGTCACTCCTCACAATGCAGATTTATAAGAAGTCTTCAAGGATGCCTCCATACCAGTAAATGTTTCTCCCACAATCCTCCATTCACTTCTATGGGAGTTACTAGAAAAGCCGAGTGAGTGTGCATGCTGGGGGTTATAGTTTCACAGCAGCTGGAGTGCTGAAGGTTGAGGACTCCCGCTCTAGGACTTTGTTGTCCTATCGGTAGCCCATCAGTAGCATCCGTAAATGTGCAGCACAAAAATCTCACGCCATTATATTGAATATAATCCAGAGTGACATGGGTCAGGCTGCTGGAATATGGTTAGTCACACAGCAGATGATTATGAAATTTTATAGCCTGATTTCTCACCTTCAGATTGCCATTAACAGTGATTACAAATGCACTAGAGAAATCGCCGTCCGTCCCATATCAATCAGAACAAGGCTTTTGTGAAGTGAGCTCTGCCAGGCAATCAGGCCTCTGTCAACAGATGGTACACTTGCCACTCAGTCTATCAGGTGAGATTTCATCAAAGTCCTATATTATGGCGGCAATGCACTACACTAGGGGCTCATGTACATGACCGTATCCGCATTGCATTTCGCTATTTTCTCGCTCCCATCAATAGAAATGGCAATTTTTGCTGACAATGCTAGGATATGTTCTATAATTTGTGGAATGGACATACGAAGGAATGGGGGTCTGATGAAAAGTATAGATATTTTTTTCTAATTTCCCTCCTCTGCATCCTAGTTGCGTTTTATGGTCCAGTGCATCTTACAGTAAAAAAAAAAAAAAGATATGGTACCTACACTGTATTGTCCTGTAATGGCTTCATGTGGGGAGAGGGACTGCACAAAAAAAATCCATATAAATATATACAGTAAGTAACCTACCTATCTCTGTATGTCTGCCCATAATATTAACATGTAGAAATACAGACTGTGGTGGTAATTAAAGGGAATGTGTCATCAGAAACGGACCTATTGTTTAAATCACATTTTTATGTACCGTAACATATTTTTTAAGAATTTGTGATTGTTATTTTTAATTTTCCATGTCACTATCTATATTTAAAACAAAACCCATAAAATCCTGCATTTTTCACACTGCCCTCTAAGCCTAATAATAGGTACCACTTCTTGGTCTGTACAGATCACTTTACTGTAGTTATCTGCTTATCTGTCATTATAATCCTGCCTGTAATGATATCTCCTCTGTGTATAGATAAGCCATGATCCACCATTCACAATATCCAGGGGCGTAGCTAATGGCTCATGGGCCCTGGTGCAAGAGTTCAGCTTTGGGGCCCCCCTTCCCTCAGTGCTTTTTGTTTAGGGGCAGGAAGCACAAGGCCTTCGTGATTCCCAAGGCAAAAATTGAAATGGCACCCCCTCGAGCCAGAAGTGTAACTTGACCACCATGCACTTTCTATAATACTGGTGTCTTCTTATGCACCACAAGGGTCTTTGGGCCCCCTCAGGCTCCTTGGCCCGGTAGAGACTGCTACCTCTGCACCCCCTATAGCTACGCCCCTGACAATATCTCTTCTTTCCTGCACAGGTCACAGAGCATGCCTAGAAAATATTCCCATAGAAGTCAGTGAGGTCTCCTCCTGACCAATGTGTCTATGGACCATGGAGCCGCCATAAAGCAATTTTCTTAATGCTTTCTAAATGCTGTTAAGAACTGAGGAAAGATGGCCTCCCGCATAATCCTGTTCAGGAAACAGAATAAATAAATTTAAAAAAAATCTACAAATCAGAAGAATAAAAAGATAAAAAAAAAAAAAAAGAGAAAGAGAAAGAGAAAGAGAAAGAGAACTCTATCTGGTTTTAATTGGCCAAAAAAAATGTTGGGGTTTAATTTCCTTTAATAGCTTTGCGTGATGTCTTGCCACAAAAATAACTTTTTGGAATTGCAAGAAAAAAAAGCCAGTTTGTTACTGGGAAAAGCAGAGAAACGTTCAGTCCGATAGACTAATAAAAATGAGCGAATTTCATATTTTAAAATTCGTTCACGCTTCGTTTGGTGGTAAAAGGTGAACTGCGTTATGGATTCCGTAACCACGAACCATCCTGTTTCTATTATGCAGGAGAGGACTCCCCTGCATAACGGAAACGGGACGGATCCGTTTTGCAGCCCATAGACTTCTATTATGATGGAATGAATAACGGAATGCCTCTAAAGGCATTCAGTCATAGAATTGCGTTATGGTCCGTGGTAACCAAAGCCATAACACAATTCACCTTTTACCACCAAACGAAGTGTGAACGAATTTCATAAGAGGAAATTCGCTCATCTCTACTTATTATTAATTATGGCAGACGGTTCCGCAAATCTACATTCGCTCCGACACTTCGATTTGTCTTTAGAACGGCTCAAGATGCGGCAAATTTATAATGGGGCGGACAGCTCTAAAATGTATCTTACTCCAGAGCACTTCTGGTTGCGAAACGTATGAAATGCCAGTCTTAATTAATCTCCCCTATATTCCCTCGGATATCTGCTTCAGCGGAAAGCTATACAAATGTCTGTCCTTCACAATAGACGTTCAGTCCCCCCTCAGAGCAGCGTGCACGTGGCAGCTCATTTTTTCACCAAGGTTGACGTTTATAGAAAAGCCAATTTCCAGTGTAATCCGAAGTCAGCTTACGTCTACACAAGGGGAACCGAGCCTGGCTGGCACTGGAGGGGTTAACTTCCGTCCCCATGCAAGCATTGATTTTGCACATGCTAGAAAAAGAGAACAGCTGCTACTTGTCAAAGTGCAAACCAAACCTTGCAGCACACGCCCTTCCCAAACACGTCCAGCCGTTTCACACCCAACTGCCGCCAGGCCGCACTGGGCCCGTGTACTCACAAAACCAATCTGACGTTTGCAGGGAAGGTGACAACATTATCAGTCACCTGGTAGGACATTCTGCCGTCACCGCGCAAGACAAATACTAGAAGGATCCCAACGAGCAAACAGAACTGGGGAACGCGCAGCATGTCCTAACCCTTTTATACCCCCTGGGTACCCACAGAAGACACGACTCCAGTGTGAACAGAGCCTAAGGGTATGTTCACATGCTGCAGATTTCCCACCACAGACTTTACAGTAGCAGCAAAGTGGGTGAGATTAAGAAAAGTCATCCACAGGCTGCAAAAAATAAAAAATAATCCCCAGTGTGACTTGACCTGTGGTGCAGATTTTAAATAAAGGCCTGATTAGATTGCCCGATTTTTGGGCCAGTTATCGTGGACAAGAAATCTTATGAACGCTCGTTCTTGTGAGCAGCCAATTACCTGAAGAACGAGCAAACGCTCTTTCATCGGGGGATGGGCGTCTTCCATCAGGATGGAAAACCGTTTGCATGCTCCGATACAGTATCAAACTACAGAAGACAGATTTGTGCTGCAGGTGTACTGCACGGACATTAGATCGACTACATTGGGGACAACCGCTGCCACATGTACCCCCATCTATGCTTATTATGTAGCTTCATTCATAAACATGGTCCAATGGCTGGACCATCTGTAAATACACACTTGTTTGCACCCACTGGCCTGACTTCATTAAAGGGGTTATCCCATGAAATGAAAACTTTTTTTTTACTCACTTATCTGCTTCCCTTTCTGCGGGCAGGCAGAAGCTCACATGAGACAATCAAGCACTGCATCTCCTGGGATGCACTGCAAGTAGCTCTTGCTAACCTTTTTTTTTTTAGGCTAGCCCTGGCCCATAATAGGATCCGTCCGCTTCCCAGCAAGAGAGCCAGTTTTCGGACAGACAAAAAAACTGTGTGCACACCATTAATTATCCAGCCGAAAACAGTCACTCTTGCGGGATCCTGGCGGTGAGTATTCGGCTAGTCTGGACACGGTGAACTCCGGCAGGCTGTTCCTCTGCAGGAACAGCCTGCCAGACAGATTTACCGCAGGTAGCCTTAGGGTGGTGCCCCACGTAGCAGAGATGCCACCAAAAAGCCTAGGATCACGTTTTCTGCACATGAAGGTTGCAGATTGTTAATGGTCGTGCGGGTTACAAGTGATACAATTATTTTACCTTTAAAGATTACAACAGAATCATAAACAGCAAAAATGCATGCCGCTTTCTCCAATGAGATTTTAACCTGCTACGTGTGAATATACCCTTATAGTTGAAGACGTTGCCAACCTCACTGACGTCATGCTCATTTGGCATTACACACGTCGCAGATATGGTATGCGAATGGCTTGTTAATCCTAATTTGGGTAGCTTTTAGGCCCTCATCCTCCTGTGGGATTACAAGGCCTGTACATTAAAGTTCAGTCAGACGTAATCTCTTCATAACCCGTATGCATTTTCAGCTCTAAACTGCCAGCGTGCATCCAATGTGCTGATATTTATAGCTCCGGAAGCCGAATCCATGATTTATGAGCGCAGTTTCACCTACTTTACCCCACAGAGTCTTATGACGCAGTGCAGCTACAATACTACACTCCAATTCCTGAGAAACTGCTAAAACGTCAATGGTTAGACCCAAAATTTCTGAGTTCTTGGTTGTCCTGCAAAAACTGCTGGGCCCCGCATCTGTCTTTTTCAGTCAAACAGAGAGAGACCCTGGGCTGTGACTAATCTACACCGGAAAATAGATCCACTCTCAGGCATGTTAAAATGGAATGAAAAGCTGGCGAGAGCCGTCATGTAACATCACCAAACCATTTGCTCCATTTGACTAAAAAGCTTTAACTGTTCATGGCGCGTATGAGGGAGAAATGTGGGGCAGGCCTGTGCAGGGAGGTCTGAAAAAAATCTGCCAACTAATTGTTATGGATTATAAAACAATCCAGATTATTGGTCAGAGATATAAAAGCAAAACCTCTCACAGCAGAAGCCCACCAGACAAGAGGTCCAAAGAAATTGAGAAGTCAGAAAATTCATATTTCACATTTTACAGAGATATATGTCAGGCTTTTTCTTGGAAGCAGCCCAGGTGCTGAGATCCCCAAAGATCTACTGAGCATTATTGTTCTTCATCTCCCATTTGTCAGCGCTACTCTCAGGGTTGAGGAACCAACAAATGGAGATAGAAGACAATAGGTGAAGATGGGTTCTGGTGTCTCAGTACTTGACCCCTACCTTCTGACAGTTCTCCATGACTACTGGATAACTTAAGGCCACATGATGAGGGAAATGATCTGCTGCCAAGCAAAACAATAGAAGTGGACATCAAAAGTCCAACCAGACTGATTGATCATGAAGGGTCTCTACTGGTTCCTCAGATATTAGATTGTGCCACACTCAGAAAATATCTTATGTCTATGGGAAATAAGAGGTGTTGGTGAGGTTTATATCAGGTTTATTAGAAAATCTAGCACCAGAAACTGATATGGATTTGAGGAATTTTACTTTACAACAATCCAGGACATTTCTGCACATGAAGAGAACACATTTTCCACTCCACCCTTCCTCATACAAGCATTTCTCTGCTAGGAAAGTGAAAACTAAGGAACAACACTCAGAAGCTGCTTATTTTGGGCTATATTTTTGCCACGTCAACTGTCCATTACTTATTCTTAGACATGAGTCAAGATCAGACCATGTTCACTTGGGCAACTGTCTGCACTCGGTCCTGCCACAATACATTTCATATAGTGTCATGTCTCCCATATCGGTGTCCACATATTCAGGGCCTCAGTACTCTCACATCCTAAGGCTTCATTCACACAGCTGTGTCTGTGATGACATCCATGACAGCATGGTCAGTGGTTCATCAGTGACGATGTCCGTGAAGGATCTGTTTTTTGTCAGTGTGTCCGTTTTTAGTCTTCCGTGTGGGAAAATTAAAGCGGTTATGCCATGATTGATGTACAAAACAAAAACAATCTGATATAAATTTCTAACAAAGCTAAAACCAACATTTACTACTCCAATTGCGTTGCAGATTATCTTCAGCCCGACAGCTCAGGAGTCATGTCCTTTCTACTGCAGCGCTCTCCCTGTAACTATCACAGCTTCTAACATATGGCTGGTGGCAGTTGAAGAATTAAACGGAGCACGCTCAACCAGCTCAGAGAGGACAAAAAAATAAAAATAAAGAACAAACAGCAGGTGGCGCTATACAGATACATTTTATTGTATAGCTCAGTGGCTATACTAAATGTATGCAAATACAGAAATATTCAGATCTACAATGGATATAAAAAGTCTACACACCCCTGTTAAAAAGGTCAGGTTTCTGAGACAAAGATAAATCATTTCAGAACTTTTTCCACCTTTAATGTGACCTATAAACTGCACAACTCAATTGAAAAACAAAACTGAAATCTTTTAGGTGGAGGGAAGAAAACAAAAAAAAAAACTAAAATAATGTGCTTGCATGAGTGTGCTGTGTTCAGAATTAAGCAATCACATTCAAAATCATGTTAAATAGGAGTCAGCATACACCTGCCATCATTTAAAGTGCCTCTGATTAACCCTAAAGTTCAGCTGCTCTAGTTGGTCTTTCCTGAAATGTTCTTAGTCGCATCCCACAGCAAAAGCCATGGTCCACAGAGAGCTTCCGAAGCATCAGAGGGATCTCATTGTTAAAAGGTATCAGTCAGGAGAAGGGTGCAAAAGAATTTCCAAGGCATTAGATATACCATGGAATACAGTGAAGACAGTCATCATCAAGTGGAGAAAATATGGCACAACAGTGACATTACCAAGAACTGGACGTCCCTCCAAAATTTATGAAAAGATGAGAAGAAAACTGGTCTGGGAGGCTACAAAGAGGCCTACAGCAACATTAAAGGAGCTGCAGGAATATCTGGCAAGTACTGGCTGTGTGGTACATGTGACAACAATCTCCGTATTCTTCATATGTCTGTGCTATGCGGTAGAGTGGCAAGACAAAGAAGAAAAACATCCAAGCCAGGCTACATTTTTCAAAAACACATCTGAAGTCTCCAGAAAGCATGTGGGAAAAGGTGTTATGGTCTGATGAAACCAAGGTTGAACTTTTTGGCCATAATTCCAAAAGATGTTTGGCCCAAAAACAACACTGCACATCACCAAAAGATCACCATACCCACAGTGAAGCATGGTGGTGGCAGCATCATGCCAAGGGGCTGTTTTTATTAGGCTGGAACTGGGGCCTTAGTTAAGCTAGAGGGAATTGTGAACAGTTCCAAATACCAGTCAATATTGGCACATAACCTTCAGCTTCTGCTAGAAAGCTGAACATGAAGAGGAACTTCATCTTTCAGCATGACAACGACCCAAAGCATACATCCAAACCAACAAAGTAATGGCTTCACCAGAAGAAGAGTAAAGTTTTGGAATGGCCCAGCCAGAAAATAAAATAAAATAAAATAAAATAAAAAATCACCTGTCACATGCGCTCCAGTTCCAGCGACAAGCTCGCTTCCTCCAGTCCATGCTGGATCAGAAAATGATATGTCTTCTATACACATCCCCTCTGCTGACCAATCAGTGGCCTCAGCGGTGACGTATGCAGGCAGAGCATGTGACTGCTGCCACCGCTGAGGCCACCGAATGGTCGGGAGCAGTTATGTGTGTGCAAATGGCAAGTCATGCCTCTGTCCTAGCCGAGGCTAGAAACCAAGAAGGTGTTTGCTCGGCACTGGATCATGATCGCCAGTGACAGGTGAGTATTTTTTGTCGTTTTTAACCCCTGCACACATTGTAAGAGTCTTAGTTTGACCAGCTTTTATGGTTTTTTTTTAGGACACCTCTTTTTGCTAAAATCTCTGACTGCCCACCACCTAAAGAGATTCCACGTAAGATACTAATGAAGTAAATGCTCACGTTTGAAAAACTCACTGCACTTACAGGAGCCATCAGACATGTATGTCAAAATAGCAACCAGTAAAACTGTAAATGCAGTTTTTGGATACAATAGAGGCTGCGACTCAGGATCAGCACAATAAAAAATAAAAAAAAAAGTGTTCAATTCACACATTTGATGCTCACACGTGCCCAGAAAGTCTTTCCAATTAGACAAATTTTTGTATCAGTATAGTGCTAGTTATACAATCACTAATGTTCAGTGGTGGATCTTACTAATAAAGCGTTGGCTGAACACTACAGGTTTCACAAAACGGATTCAAAGTCATTCATTTGTACACCATACATAAAGAAGGAGACTGCTATTAGATTACTGGTAGAAAGTGAGCATTTATATATTTATTTTATGCTTCTATGCGTTTCCTTGGTGCTGCTGCTATAATATGTGCTGCTAGTGGTGTGTTCTGGACAGAATCAGTCTTCTTCCCCCTCTGGTAGCGGACAGTATAGTCCCTTTTTACCTCTACTGCAGAGAGTCAGGCTTCTCGGCTAGATTGCCATGTTACTGCAGAAGCTCTGCTCCTTTCTGAAAAGCAGGGAATAAAGCTATTTCTATTGGCTGTTCTACAGTTATCGCTATGCAGAGACCAGGCTGTGAGGACCGTGACTGGGCAGGTGTGTCCAGCAGCACTCATTAGGTGGTCGTGTACATTGATTGCTATATATTTTGAACACCAGGTGGTGCAATACTATGTAACTAAATGTCAAACTTCTCACTTGATATTAAATTTTTTTTTTTTTTTTTTTTTTACAGCAAGCAACTAGTAAATATGCTTACATTTTTTTTATTATTATTATAATTTTTTTTAAGTATACACTACTTTTAGCTGGAAGACAGTAACCATATGGTCCTACGTGGCTGCCTTTACATGGATTGCAAAAGAAAATGTATAACAGATTATGGCGCTCATAAAAGAACGAGACTCGCATATGCTGGCTTTGCATATACAGTCTATGACCCAGTTTCCGCTTTACATTCAAATTATGCTACAGTGAATTAATCTGCAAGTCAACTCCCACATATATTAGTTTGGCATATACATTGCAGATATGTGCAAATGTTGGCTGGGAGGATATAAGGGGATTTATAATTATACCCATCAAATAATTCTTAACTAAAACAGGGTGATTTTGAATATTTTGAGGCTGCAGCATTAGCAAATCTAGATCAGGTGTGAAGTGGAGCTGAATATTCCTTTAAATACATTCACAAATATTCTGTGTATAAAACACTTCACAAATTTATAAAGACATCAATATATTCCAGATAAGGACATAGATTATATACAGACGTGGACAAAATTGTTGGTACCCTTTGGTCAATGAAAGAAAAAGTCACAATGGTCACAGAAATAACTTTAATCTGACAAAAGTAATAATAAATTAAAATTCTATAAATGTTAACCAATGAAAGTCAGACATTGTTTTTCAACCATGCTTCAACAGAATTATGTAAAAAAATAAACTCATGAAACAGGCATGGACAAAAATGATGGTACCCCTAGAAAACACAGAACATAATGTGACCAAAGGGACATGTTAATTCAAGGTGTGTCCACTAATTAGCATCACAGGTGTCTACAACCTTGTAATCAGCCATTGGGCCTATATATATGGCTCCAGGTAATCACTGTGTTGTTTGGTGATATGGTGTGTACCACACTCGACATGGACCAGAGGAAGCAAAGGAAAGAGCTGTCTCAAGAGATCAGAAAGAAAATTATAGACAAGCATGTTAAAGGTAAAGGCTATAAGACCATCTCCAAGCAACTAGATGTTCCTGTGAGTACAGTTGCACATATTATTCATAAGTTTAAGATCCATGGGACTGTAGCCAACCTCCCTGGACGTGGCCGCAGGAGGAAAATTGATGACAAATCTAAGAGACGGATAATCCGAATGGTAACAAAAGAGCCTAGAAAGACTTCTAAAGAGATTCAAGGTGAACTTCATGCTCAAGGAACATCAGTGTCAGATCGCACCATCCGTCGTTGTTTGAGCCAAAGTGGACTACATGGGAGACGACCAAGGAGGACACCATTGTTGAAAACGAATCATAAAAAAGCAAGACTGGAATATGCCAAACTACATGTTGACAAGCCACAAAGCTTCTGGGAGAATGTCCTGTGGACAGATGAGACAAAAATCGAAGTTTTTGCCAAGGCACATCAGCTGTATGTTCACAGACGAAAAAATGAAGCATATCAAGAAAAGAACACTGTCCCTACTGTGAAACATGGAGGAGGCTCTGTTATGTTCTGGGGCTGCTTTGCTGCGTCTGGCACAGGGTGTCTTGAATCTGTGCAGGGTACAATGAAATCTCAAGACTATCAAGGAATTCTAGAGAGAAATGTACTAGCCAGTGTCAGAAAGCTTGGTCTCAGTCGCAGGTCATGGGTCTTGCAACAGGACAATGACCCAAAACACACCGCTAAAAACACCCAAGAATGGCTAAGAGGAAAAAATTGGACTATTCTAAAGTGGCCTTCTATGAGCCCTGACCTCAATCCTATTGAGCATCTTTGGAAGGAGCTGAAACATGCAGTCTGGAAAAGGCACCCTTCAAACCGGACACAACTGGAGCAGTTTGCTCATGAGGAGTGGGCCAAAATACCTGCTGAGAGGTGCAGATGTCTCATTGACAGTTACAGGAAGCGTTTGATTGCAGTGATTGCCTCAAAAGGTTGCGCAACAAAATATTAAGTTAGGGGTACCATCATTTTTGTCCATGCCTGTTTCATGAGTTTATTTTTTTACATAATTTTGTTGAAGCATGGTTGAAAAACAATGTCTGACTTTCATTGGTTAACATTTATAGAATTTTAATTTATTATTACTTTTGTCAGATTAAAGTTATTTCTGTGACCATTGTGACTTTTTCTTTCATTGACCAAAGGGTACCAACAATTTTGTCCACGTCTGTATGCTTCCAGCCTGTAACCCTACTATAGTCAAGTAGCTGGCTTCTGGGCATTTAAGGGGTTGTCCAAGATTTTTGATATCGATTGCCTATTCTGAGGATAGGTCACTAATATCAGATAAGTAGGTGTTTGTCTCCCGTCACCACTACTGATCAGCTATTTGAAGACACTGCGGCACTCTGTGGCCTCATCCTAGGCCAGTGACGTCATGTTTATTGGTCACATGGACTAGGCGCCGCTCAGTCCCGTTCAAGTGAATACGGCTGAGCTTCAATACCATACAATTGATGTTGTTGTGCATGGTAAGCGGCAAGGAGGTTGCAGCACTCAGCAGTGCAAGGCGGCCTCCTCAAACTGTTGATCGTCGGGGGGTGTCGGAACCCCCGCCAATTTGATGAGGATAGGTCATCAATATTAAACACCTGGCATATCAATAGGAGTGTAGGCCTTACCTTTGGGACCCACTCCTTTCTCAAGAACAGGGCCCCAAAGTGAATGGAGAGCATGCCCAGCCCTTCAACGCTAGGATAGCTGAATACTGACACTGCAATTTTTGAGAGTCCCATAGCAGTGAGTGGAGAGGACACCACACAAGTGGGTCCCATTTCTGAGATAGGAGCGGGTCCTTGAGATAATGCCCACACTTAGGCCTCTTTCACACGGGCGTCAGTTTTTTTGCCTGGATAAGAGGCGAGTGCGTTGCGGGAAAATGCGCGATTTTTCCGCGTGAGTGCAAAACATTGTCATGCGTTTTGCACTCGCGTGAGAAAAATCGGGCATGTTTGGTACCCAAACCCGAACTTCTTCACAGAAGTTCGGGCTTGGGATTGATGTTCTGAAGATTGTATTATTTTCCCTTATAACATGATTATAAGGGAAAATAATAGCATTCTGAATACAGAATGCATAGTATAATAGGGCTGGAGGGGTAAAAAAAAAACAAAAACAAAAAAAAAAACTCACCTTCTCCTCTTGATCGCGTAGTTCCGGGTCTCTTTACTTCTTGAATGAGCTGTGGGCTAAATGACCTGTGGTGATGTCAGATCACATGCTCCAATCACATGGTCCATCACCGTGGTGATGGAGAATGTGATCTGACGTCACTACAGGTCCTATAGCCCACAGCTCATTCAAGAAGTAAAGAGACCGGGAACTACGCGATCAAGAGGAGAAGGTGAGTTAACTTTTTATTTATTTATTTTTAACCCCTCCAGCCCCATTATACTAAGCATTCTGTATTCAGAATGCTATTATTTTCCCTTATAACCATGTTATAAGGGAAAATAATACAGTGAATAGACTGCGCCTAGCAACCATGCGTGAAAATCGCACCGCATCCGCACTTGCTTGCGGATGCTATGCGATTTTCACGCACCCCATTCATCACTTCTATGGGGCCTGCGTCGCGTGAAAATCGCACAATATAGAGCATGCTGCGATTTTCACTCAACGCACAAGTGATGCGTGAAAATCACTGCTTATGTGCACAGCCCCATAGAAATGAATGGGTCAGGATTCAGTGCGGGTGCAATACGTTCACCGCACGCATCGCACCCGCACGGAAAACTCGCCCGTGTGAAAGGGGCCTTAAACATTTGTGGCATATCCTATCAATATTCTATAAAATGATGGAACAATATCTTTACATTTTTGATGGACTTCTTCCATCCCCCCACAACCTCCAACCTTTGGCTATTTTGGTTGCTCTGTTCACTAGAACAAGATTTAGATTTGGAGGGCAACGTTTTTGTTTAGTGCCATAGGGCCATTACACAAAGTCTTGCTTACCAAAGGGACCTTGGACCACTGCTCCCAGATTAGACCGAGCAATATTCTTAGGGTGATGTCACAATGTGTGGCGATACTACCTCTATATAAAAAGGTTTAAACCAGAAAAGTAAAAGTGGGAGACATTTTCTTAAAAATATAAAACAAAATTGAAGGAATTAAAGTAAAATCTTTTTAAGGAAAATAACATCAGTGAGTAGAACACATCAGATAAAATAAGAGGAAAGGTTAAGCCCGGATCATCACTACATGCAGCAAGCTTGACAGTGGAATGAGAGAACACTGTAATAGCGAAGTAAAAAAAATTTAGGTCGTCCTTCAAAAAACTCCAATTTCTTGGGAGAAATCCTCTGACGCAGAGAGCTGTTCCACTAATAAAATAATATGACAGGACGGAGTCTGGCCAAGCCCTCAACTCCCTGAAAATAAAGAGTGCGAATGAAGCAAAGCGCTGTTTATCTGGAAAACTCCGCCATACAGCCACTTGTAAAAAGATTTATTAGTCACATTTGTTTCTCAGAAGAATATTTTTCTCTCCAGGGTTTGTTCCATCCAAGATCAGTGCAACATAAATGAAATATGATTGACATGCAGAAACAAATCAGGGGGCCAGCACCAGGGCGAGGACGCAGTACATGCTTCCACGCCAGAGGGGCTCGTTATACATTGTTAAACATGAATGAAATCTACGTCACCGAGAGGAAGCCCATAGCATACAAATGGGAGGGGGAGTAGGCCATATGGATCCACAAAGAGGGAATTAAACGTTCTGTGGCACTGGGAAGAACTGCCAGTAATAGAGGGTAACCCTATATTATTTAAACAACTAAAGTCCTTTAAAAGGGGTTCTTTAATTTAAAGGGGTTTTAGAAGATTTAATTTAATTTAAAACCGTAAAAGGGTTTAAAAAGAGGTTCTTTAGCCAAATATTATTTAGAAAACATAAAATAAAAGTCTTAACTTACCGATTCTTTGCCGATCCAGCTCTGCACTGCCCAAGTCCCTCATCAATGTGAACTTCCTGCTCCCTCTCGACACAGACATGTGACCTGCAGTTAATGACCGGCCACAGCAATTACATGTCGATGTCAAGATGGAGCAGGAAGTACAGACTGGAATGGAACTTGGACATCATCAGAACCACAGTGGGAAGGCTTGGTAAGGTATGGCTTTCCAAGCTGTTATTTAAAGGGGTTATCCCATCTAGGATATTTAGGGTACATCGATAGGATATGCCAAAAATGTCAGATAAGTGGGACCCTCTCCTAACTTAACGGGGCTCAGAAGAGAGTGGGGAGCACAAAAAGCATGCATGGCGTGCTCCCATTCATTGCTATGGCAATTCCAAAAATAGCCCAGTGATCATGCTCAGTTATTTTCGGTAGTCCCATAGCAGTCAATGGAGATCAGGCCACGCAAGTGTGGTCTCCTTTTCATTCACCACTAGGGGATTTCCGAAAATAGCTGAGCCAGCGCTTGGCTATTTTCAGATGTCCCATAGCTGTGAATGGAGAGTATCAGGACAATTGCAGTTTGCTCTCCCTTGACTTCGGGGCCCCTATCAATATGCTCTAAATGTCCCAGACAGGAATACCACATTAAGTAGTTTTTCTTGACTCCTTAAACTTTATTAAAATTTGCATAAGAAAATTACTGATCTAGGAACCTACTCCTCCACCTCAAGTGCTGTGTGTGTCTATATACATGCAGACTGTAACATTTGGTTCCAGAACACTGATCTTGAGGAACACAGCTACATAAGAAGACAAGGGGTGAGAGGCGTCACGATGGGTGCCCTGGCTATGGGGCATATCCCTTGAGATTTGTGTATACCGTACATCCCAGCCATAGAGCATATTATATGACCTTAAAGGGTTTAAAGACCTTAACATTTTTGAAAAATAATTATCAGAATGCAGAATGGCAGCAGTGGTGACCCGCTAGCTGAGTACTCATTCCCTGTGTCAGGAAGGAAGTAAAGACCATTGAGGGATCGGGAAGCACTGGCACAAGAGCTGTAGGGATCAGGTAAATGTGATATATTTAGCATTTTGGGACTTTTTTCAAAAATGTTAATTTCCCAGGCAGTCTTTTTAATGTATAAATACAACTGCTGTTACCACTGGTATCAACTTGGGCAACAGCTAAAAATAAAAATCCTCCTCGTTAGGTGATTGATACACACGTAGTTCAAATACAGACATTCTAGATCATATGATCTAGAACAGCATTAGACAATGTCCTTACCTAGGTGAATATGATTTTTTTTCTTTTTTTAAGCATTTTTGTTTTAAAACAAAATCCTCCTGAATTATTAGGCGATTGATATGTACAGAGCTCAGAAGACACCGAGCACAGAGCAGACATTCTAGGTCATATGATCTAGAACAGCATTAGACAATGTCTTTACCTAGACTTATAAGGCACACTGAGGCCTAGTGATGACTCAGCTCCCCACCTCCACGTTTCGTTTCTTCCACCATCCTGTACATATCTCATTCCATAAAATGAAATTATTTCCTAAGTGGCGATCATGTGGAAACATTTACGTTCTCTATATTTTGCTCAGCTGGGACTGCATTGCTAAGAGCACATACCACAAAACGCTCTGACACAGCTGCTGTCTTATTCAAATGCTTCCACTTCACAGACCCAACCAATTTTCTTGGAATGTCCCCAATGAATTTTACCTGTACCGCCCTTTGGATTATTCTCACCCAGCCTACAAAAAAGCCTTGGCAGCCAGATATTGGGCTGCTTTTATTTGAATTTCTTCAGGTTGACCACACTGGTATGGACAAAAAGCACACAAATGTCATCATGAATGTTTAATAATGCTTCTCTTACCGAAAAAGCCTAGATTTACACAAGAGTTCACCAGACTGAGAGTCTCGGGTTTGCAGCTTTTGCTTCAGACACACAACCTACGAGCAACCAGTCATTCACTTGCAATGATCTACAACAAACATTTTTTGGGTCCCACATTTTGTAGAAAACACAAAAATTTACATTCATTTTACAAAACTCCCATAAATCCAGTGAGGGGAACCATTTTGGCTGGAATATCATTGGTGGCGCAGTGCGCCCGCCCCTCTCTTCTCATTGCCGCCCCTCTCTTCTCATTGCCGCCCCTCCTCCGCCCTCTCTTCTCATTGCCGCCCCTCTCTTCTCATTGCCGCCCCTCCTCCGCCCCTCTCTTCTCATTGCCGCCCCTCCTCCGCCCTCTCTTCTCATTGCCGCCCCTCCTCCCCCCCTCTCTTCTCATTGGTGGCAGCGGCAGCGGCAGCAGCACAGGGGGAGGGAGGACAGCTTCCTTCTCCCTGTGCTGCTGAGAGAACATGAGCGCGCCGATAGCAGCGCGCTCATGTTCAGAGATACTAGGCTGCGCAGAAGCGCAGCCAAGTATCAAAAAAACGGAAATCCCTGTATCGTATCGATACCGGGACAAAAGTATCGATTGGGTATTGAAATTTCGATACCCGCAACAACCCTAGATTCATCATTGTGCACCAAAATTTCAGCGCAATTCTGGCGTAAAAATAGGTCTCAAAGGAAGCTAATCAATAATTGGTATAGAAACAGATATAAGTGTCTATTCCTGCACCACTTTGAACCTCCTGCCTGAATCCTTCTGATCATTCTAGTGCAGGTCTACACAGCCGGTCTAAGCGTACTCCATTTTTACAATGAGCAAATCGGGACCAGTATATATGTATATGTATATATATATATATATATATATATATATATATATATATATATATATATATTATTTATTTTGTGCACTATAGCACGTTACTTATGAATTATGAGATGGGGGGGGGGGATGTTTTTTATTACAGTATCTATGTATAAATACAAATATATTCACCACCAGCACCTAAACATGAGTAAAGGATGTGCAGCCGGTCAATACATCTAGTTGCAGACCCATAGAGGACGTCTTGTTGTTAATTATAAAAATAAAGATTAGCAACTTCCTATTTATTGGGCACAACTAAAGAAACCCCGCACAATTTTGCATGGCAAAATACAGCAATAGCCGAGCATGGCTGGCAGGTAAAGGAACGAGGGCTGTGGTTTATTTTTGCATATCACAGAGGCTCCAATGTATCCCCTGGTTCAGATAAACTAGGAGAAATATAATTATGGCCAGTAATTGCCACTTGAAGCATTAATGTTCGGAGTAGGAGAACATTATATCCGCTCCAGTGCAGATAACATGCCCCCGAACTGAAACATCAAGCTCTATTGTATACCGCAGACAGACGGCCGTATACAACAGAGCGCCCAATCACTGCTCCAGCAATAAAATAGGAAAGAATTGACAGTCTGTTATTTTAAAGGGGCACTCCACAAACTGCTGCTGCTTCCAGTCTCGCTAATCGTTCAAATGACCGTTCAAAATCTGCCGGCAGCACCTACCATCATGTAAGCAATAATGGAAATTGTATGGGGAGGGGGACACATACAAATAACCGTATCTACAGAAAAACGGACAATAATTGAAACGTGTAAATGCAATCAAAAGAGCAATGATCAATTGATATTCGATACTGGCAATTTATCTGGCCTTAGACAGGGTGACAGAGCATCCCTCTACCTGCCTTCCATCCTCCTGCTCTAAGGCACCATAGTACACCGAGGGAGCGGCTGTTCATAGGTGACAACCCCACAGGGAGCTTTAGTGGTTGCTTATGGCTGTTGTCACCTTGACAATGTCTGTTATTACAGTGGCCTCTGAGAAAAGCCGATGAAAGCAACCCTTCTTCATTTATCTGGAAAGCTTCCACTTTTTTTTTTTTTTACTCCTCAAAATGTTTAACCTTTGAAGGGGTTAGCCCAAGGACAACAAGATAAAAGTATGATTCCTAGGAGATATACGGCTGGATCCCCAACCATGCACGAGATGAGGCTTCCCCAAATCCTCTGTGTGAATTAAGGAGTCAAGGGCGGACTGGGAACTTAAAGTGGCTCCGTTTTGTAGTCTGGTCCAAATTGATGGAAAACAGGGCCAGAAAAACCAAATTGTGGCACATTATACCACCCCAACATAGCCAAATATCACAGTCCATGACAAAATACTGCCGCCAGCAACACAACATACATCCCCAAAACCTCCACTGGCTGCCCGTGAGGAGGGCTCAGGCGGCCCCCTGGGAAACTTCCCTGTAAGGTCTATGGCCAATCTGCCCCTGGCAGGAGTAGTCCACATGTGCGACCACCACTTGATTCCCGGTCTATAGGACTACCAATTGCAGCACAGAGCTATCTTCGGAGGTCCCCTAGGAGTTTATGGAACAGTGGTCATACGTGCACTACTGCTCCTTTCACAAAGGAAATTTTTGGGTCCCCTATTCTGTAGAAAACACAAAAATCTACAGTCATTTTAGAAAACTCCCATAATAAGGTGAGCCTATTTCTGCAAAGATATTGCTCATAGTAAAGCCTATGGTCCATGCTATTCACCTCAATGGGAAGCAGTCCTGTTGTACCGATCTGCAGCATGGTTTAGAGGAGGAGGAGCGGAGCAGATTGATATATCATTTTGATGCAAAAGATTCCGTGAAAAAACTGACATTTAGGGTCCAGTCACACGTCCGAAAATCTGTCCGTACCCGTTCCGCAATTATCCCGAACGGGTGCGGACCCATTCATTCTCTATGGGGCAGGAATGAATGCAGACCGCACACAGTGTGCTGTCCGCATCTGCATTTCCGGAGCGCAGCCCCGAACTTCCGGTCCGCGGCTCCGAAAAAAATAATAATAAAAAAAAAAAATATAGAACATGTCCTGTTCTTGTCCACAATTGAGGACAAGAATAGGCAGTTCTATGGGGGTGTTGGCCGGGTGTATTGAGGATCTGCAATACACTACGGACGTGTGAATGGACCCTTTATTGATCTAAACCTCTGCTCGTTTTGGCTCTGGAGTCCAGCTGGCGGTCTCACTCAATGATAACAATATCTGTAACTCCAACTCCCATAACCAGCACTTACTGCGGTTATTCCCATCCTGACTACCCCTTTAAAAATTTGATATTCAGTACAGTTTTGTGTCAGTAACTTAGGTTATTACTTGCATTTAATTAGCAGTCCGGCCATAAGTCTGCAGGATTAATATCAGGTACAGGCCAACAGTTCTTGACTCTTGAAAAAAAATAAGCTTGTTGTTTTGACAAAACCTACTGAGTGTGATCAATTTCTGTGCTTAATTAACGCCCAGTTATGGCGACGTACTTCACTTACCATTTCTTATTTATATTTATATTTCTTCACGTCACATGCAATATCAGATAATACAAATAAGGCTACTTTCACACTAGCGTTCAGAACGGATCCGTCTGCATTATATTGTAAAAAAAAATTCTAAGTGTGAAAATAGCCTCAGACGGATCCGTCCAGACTTTTACATTGAAAGTCAATGGGGGACGAATCCGTGTGAAGATTGAGCCATAGTGTGTCATCTTCAAACTGATCCGTCCCCATTGACTTACATTGTAAGTCTGGACGGATTTGCACGCCTCCGCGCGGCCAGGCGGACACCCGAACGCTGCAAGCAGCGTTCAGGTGTCCGCCTGCTGAGCGGAGCGGAGGCCAAACGCTGCCAGACTGATGCATTCTGAGCGGATCCGCGTCCACTCAGAATGCATTAGTGCTGGACGGATGCGTTCGGGGACGCTTGTGAGCCCCTTCAAACGGAGCTCATAAGCGGACACCCGAACGCTAGTGTGAAAGTAGCCTAACTATTACGCTCAACGTTAAGCCCAATTCCCACTAGGCAGTTTTGACACAGTTTTCATTTTTATAAAATTTTTGGAGCATAAAGCAGAAGAAAAACCTAAAAGAGAAAACAGTATCATTGAACATTTCAGATGTCTCCTCTTTTTAGTTGGACCAGGGTGCAAAAAACAGCATCCAAATTTAAAGTGTGAACTGGTCACACGATTCCTCATTACATGGATTTTTAATACAGACCCCATAGAAATCTAAAGTACAACCAGGTTTATTTTCTTCGAGGATTTATAGAGTCTATTAAAAAAACAAAAACAAAAAAAACACTGTGCTATGTTTGCCCTGTTAAAGGGGTTATCCCATGAATTATGTAGAAAATAAAAATCTGACATATTATAATACATGACAATAACTTTCTAACAAAGCCAGAACCAGCCCTGTACCTCACATGGATCCAGAGATCTCACCGTTTATTGCTCTGCTGGATTTATATCAAGCTGACAGCTCAAGGGGAGTGTCTTTTCTGCTGCAGCTCAGGGGGCGTGTCCATGCTCTGCCTATCACAGCTCAGGGGGCGTGTCCATGCTTTGCCTATCACAGCTCAGGGGGCAGTTAAAGGATAAAACTGAGCATGTGCGGCCTTCTCAGTGAGCAGGACAAAGAAATAAGAAATTAATTGGCGCTGTACAGATACATTTTATTGAATAGCTCAGTGGCTGTACCAAATATTTAATTACATGCAATTACAAAAGTATTCAGATCCAGGTGCCCTTTAAATGGAGGTATACTTCATCATAGGCATCATACTTTAGAACAGACATGCTCAACCTGTGGCCCTCAAGCTGTTGTAAAACTCCAACTCCCACCATGCCCTGCTGTAGGCTGTTCGGACATGCTGGAAGTTGTAGTTTTGCAACAGCTGGAGGGCCGCAGGTTGAGCATGCCTGCTTTAGAGTATGGACTGTGTACGGTTCCCTTAGCCTGTAAATCATCCTATTCTGCCTAGTTATTAAAATTTCTATTTATCCACTTCTCAGTTATTTCTTTGGCAACTGGGTGACAACCAATATACTTAAATTACAGTTCCTACAGGTACAGCCACCCAGTTTTCCCAAATTTCTTACAGGGGTTTTCTCACGTAGCCAAATCCTGTCCAAATTCTCCATTAGAGCATGTTGCCCTTGACCTGGCACAAGCCGCCCATCTTCTACACCATACGAGTGGCTGCATGTATTACTACTTTGCATCTATAGCCAATAGCAATTGGCTTTGACAAAATCACTGTGGTGAGAATCAGCAGAGATTTAGTAATGGTGACTGTACCTTTAATTTGAAAAGGGAATGTCACCCTTCAGGAGATGTGCTCAAAACCAGTGCCACCATTATCCATGGCCTGAGCCATCCAAGCGAATGAATTTATTCTGCAAATCATATCAAGTTCATTATTCATCACATGCAGTAAACGGTTATATAATAATCCCATATTCTAGTGTGTTGCAAAAATGGAAAAATAAATAAAATTAGCAACAGATTAAGTGTAGACCATATAGACAATGATGACATAGAAAACATCACAGGGTAAGAGATGTAATAATAATAATAATAAATAAAGTGGCCCTATGTTGTGGGCGTGTCCAAACTGATAAAAGGCAGGGCATCAGAAATAGGCAGGGTCAACTGAAGTAAGCAGGGCCAGCAATACTGTAGTGCAGAAGAAAATGCCACCTCAGCAGAACCAGATACCACAGTGCAGCACAATATACTGCCCCAGCAGAACCAAATACCACAGTGCAGCACAATATACCGCCCCAGCAGAACCAAATACCACAGTGCAGCACAATATACCGCCCCAGCAGAACCAAATACCACAGTGCGGCACAATATACTGCCCCAGCAGAACCAAATACCACAGTGCGGCACAATATACTGCCCCAGCAGAACCAAATACCACAGTGCGGCACAATATACTGCCCCAGCAGAACCAAATACCACAGTGCGGCACAATATACTGCCCCAGCAGAACCAGATACCACAGAGCAGCACAATCTACCGCCCCAGTAGAACCAGATACCACAGAGCAGCACAATATACCGCCCCAGCAGAACCAGATACCACAGTGCAGCACAATATACTGCCCCAGCAGAACCAAATACCACAGTGCGGCACAATATACTGCCCCAGCAGAACCAGATACCACAGTGCAGCACAATATACTTCCCCAGCAGAACCAAATAACACAGTGCAGCACAGAATATTGTCACCTTCACCACAGTATGAAACTGAATCATCGTTCTGAGGATGGTGACACAGTTGAATTCAGGAGGGCATCAGCGACTGTTGGCCAGGTCCATAAGTGCCTGATGCTCCTACATTAATGCTGAGAGCATCAAATCTTGTACCCGGCTGATGGCCATGAGGAGGGCTTGGGTGGCCCCCTGGGCATCGGCCCACTGGAAAATTTCCCTGTAGGGTCTACAGCCAGTCTGCCTCTGCGAGATGCCCGTGTAGCATCATTTTTTTTCCCGGACCCACTGTAAAAATGCCCATTCTTATCTGCAAAACGGACAATAGGACATGTTCTATCTTTTTTGTGGGCTGCGGAACAGACATACAGATGTGGAAAGCATCGTTTTTCTTGCATCAGCCCTTTAAAAAAGCGCTCATTGACCTGTTATATCATCAACCGCTGTTATGGTCCTGCATCTGGCCATGTAACAGGACCCTGAAGCTTCCTGCACATGATGGCACCCATACGGACACTTACTGTAGTACCTCTGCATGCTTCTGATTTCACAGGGACGTGCATGCTCCAAACAGCTTTGTAGATCTAGCACATGGAGACATTATGGCTCCATACTACGGAGCTGTGAACTGCCATATAGGCTCCATGCACACATGCTGTGTATATGGGACACTGGTGGACTGGTTAATCAAGGCGCCTTCACACTGCAGTATGTAACAGAGCAGTGAGTGGATTCACATATGAATCCTCATCAGTTGTGCCGATAACTGTACAAATGTACATAATATCCTGAGCTAAATACATGCACAGCGGGACTTTATCTCCTGACCTCACAGTCTGCTACAATGTATCAGCGCAGGTATAATCTATCAGTCAGAAGTACACGCTGTTTAGCCCACAAAGAACTGCCAAGGTCGAATGCAATTATAGCAAATGCCCAGAAGAAGAATGGTTGTTCCGGCACGGAGCAGCCTGCCAGATCCTCTACTTCACCGCCGGATCCCCATTGACTGCATTGGGGCCCGGCTGTGATCCACCCAGGGATAAAACTCTACATGCAACTGTTTTTTATGTCAATGGGGATCTGGCAGTGAAGTAGAGGCTCCTCTGTGCTGTAACAACCTGCCGGACATGTGAGACTAAGGTTATGCAGTCTATAGGATTGGTAAATCTGGGCCACTGTTTTCATTAACTGACAGCAAACAGAGATCTTGACAATAGTGAGGAACTGAAACAATGGGGGGGTGGGGGTTTACTGTAGGTACTTTCAGGTTGGTTTTGCTAGGTGCACCTGCTCCAAATTTATACAAAATGGCGCACAGTAAAAATAAATTTGGCGCAAGTGCAATGTGACTGCAGCTATTTAAGTAAAAGGTACACCTGGAGGATGCATGGGGTGGAATTGTGACTTTCTAAAACGTTGCACTGCATAAATAAGTGATCTACTATGAAATGATGACCAAATTTTCACACCAAACCTGTAAGTGGCGCTGGAAGTAGATGACGCCACTTATAGCTGAATTCACACATGCAGTTTTGTATCAGTTTTTCAACCAAACATTGGAGTACATACAAAAACTGCATCAACAACTGCATGAGTGATTCCAGCCTAAAGGAACTACTGCCTGACACAGACAATGCCTGCCCATATCCCCCTACTACAGCATATATGACTAGAACTGGCTCATCCACTGAGCCCCTTTGGTGGACCTGGCTCATCCACTGAGCCCCTTTGGTGGACCTGGCTCATCCACTGAGCCCCTTTGGTGGACCTGGCTCATCCACAGAGATGCTCTGGCAGACCTGGCTCATGGATTACATGGTTGGCCACTCATTTTCCCTGCAGCAGAAATGAACGAATGAATGAATCTCCTTCAAGCGATGATGGACGATTTCCAGAGCATGCATCGTATCAGGGGCAAATCTATCTATTGTTGGCTTTCGCCTGTCACATACACTGACATAAAAGTGATTCTCTTAAGTTACCAACTATTTTTACACCACTTGTTATTGGACAATTTTAAACTTTCATTAAAATGAACTATGTCAGGAATTGTAATTTAACTCCCTCTCCAAAGGGTCAACTTTTGCTTAGACTTATTATAGACAAGAACTGTGTGTGTGTGTGTGTGTGTGTGTGTGTGTGTGTACACACACAGTGGATATAAATATAAAAAGTCTACACACCCCTGTTAAAAATGTCAGGTTTCAGCGATTTAAAGTGATTCTATTTCGGTGATGTCATCGGCGCAGGCGCACTGAGGGAGTTCTGAGGAGACGAGCCTCCTCATCTCAGAGCGCCTGCGCCGAACCCACAGAGGCGCGCGATTTTTGAAATGCCAACAGGGCTGGCCGGAGGAGGAGATCCCGGCTGGCCCTGTCAATCAACACGGCGAGGGGGTGGATTTCTGCAGCAGCTAGCAGCAAGTAGCCGCCCTACTTGCTGGTAGAGACCGAATTTACATATGATAAAACTTCGTTTTTGGAAGAAACTGCTGGATCAAAGTAAGTGACACAATTATATTGTGATCTATCGCAATATAACTACCGTATTTATCGGCGTATAGCACGCACGGGCGTATAACACGCACCTTCATTTTAGAGGGAAATTTCAGGAAAAATAAATAAATTTCAAATAAAGCCTCTGATCTGCCCCCTCGGGTAACGCAAACCCCCCCCCCCCCTCCCTCCCCAGTATTAATCATTGGTGGCAGTGGCCACAGGGTCCCCCTCCTCCCCCCCATCATTGGTGGCAGTGTCAGTTCCTATCGGAGCCCCAGCAGTGTAATGCTGGGGCTCCGATCGCTTACCATGGCAGCCAGGAGTCACGCTACTGAAGCCCTGGCTGCCATGGTATGTTAGTGAGCAGAGAGCAGCGCATTATACTCACGTGCGCTGTGGCCGCCGGTCGCTCCTTCTCATAGGTCTGTGCGGCGCATTGCTAATGCTGTAAGCATTAGCAATCCGCCGCACAGACAGAAGAAGGAGCGACCGGCGGCCACAGCGCACGTGAGTATAATGCGCTGCTCTCTGCTCACTAACATACCATGGCAGCCAGGGCTTCAGTAGCGTGACTCCTGGCTGCCATGGTAAGCGATCGGAGCCCCAGCATTACACTGCTGGGACTCCGATCGGAACTGTGGGATATGGCCGGCACATTCATTGGTGCGCAGTGGCCACAGTCCCTCCCCTCCTCCTCCTACTCTGTCCTCGTTGGTCTTCAGCGGCAGCCGCTCACAGTGGGGAGGGAGGGACTCCCTCCTCCTCCCTCCGCTGTGCCGGCCGGCTCAGTCCTGCCTCTCTGGCCTCCGGAGGACACGTTTCAGCCCTAATCGGCGTATAACACGCATACATCATTTGCCCCCTATTTTCAGGGGGAAAAAGTGCGTGTTATACGCCGATAAATACGGTAATTTCACCAGCCCCAAAAAAAAAAAAAACACTTTAGTGGGGTGACAGAAGCCCTTTAAAAAAAAAAAAATAATGAGACAAAGATGAATAATTTCTGAACTTTTTCCACCTTTAATGTGACCTATAAACTGTACAACTCAATGATGTCATTTGATTGGATCTAATATGACTCATAATCTGATACTGTATTAGCATTGTTATTCGTGCTACCTTTTCCACTTAATTTGTTGAATTGTCAAATGATTACAAGAACAATTGTAATTGTATACTTTTATTATTCTATCTTTTTTTCAATAAAAAGAATTATATATATATATATATATATATATATAAAAAAAAAAACTGTACAACTCAATTGAAAAACAAACTGAAATCTTTTAGGTGGAGGGAAGAAAACAAAAAAACGTAAATAATGTGGTTGCATAAGTGTGCACACCCTCTTATAACTGGGGATGTAGCGGTGTTCAGAATTAAGCAATCGCATTCAAAGTCATGTTAAATAGGAGTCAGCATACACCTGCCATCATTTAAAGTGCTTCTGATTAACCCCAAATAAAGTTCAGCTGCTCTAGTTGGTCTTTCCTGAAATGTTCTTAGTCACATCCCACAGCAAAAGCCGTGATCCACAGAAAGCTTCCAAAGCCTCAGAGGGATCTCATTGTTAAAAGGTATCAGTCAGGAGAAGGGGACAAAAGAATTTCCAAGGCATTAGATATACCATGGAGCACAGTGAAGACAGTCATCATCAAGTGGAGAAAATATGGCACAACAGTGACATTACCAAGAACTGGACGTCCCTCCAAAATTTATGAAAAGACTAGAAGAAAACTAGTCTAGGAGGCGACCAAGAGGCCTACAGCAACATTAAAGGAGCTGTAGGAATATCTGGCAAGGACTGGCTGTGTGGTACATGAGACAACAATCTCCCGTATTCTTCATATGTCTGGGCTATGGGGTAGAGTGGCAAGACAAAAGCCTTTTCTTACGAAGAAAAACATACAAGCCAGGCTACATTTTGCAAAAACACATCTGAAGTCTTCCAAAAGCATGTGGGAAAAGGTGTTCTGGTCTGATGAAACCAAGGTTTAACTTTTTGGCCATAATTCCAAAAGATATGTTTGGTGCAAAAACAACACTGCACATCACCAAAAGAACACCATACCCACAGTGCAGCATGGCGGTGGCAGCATCATGCCAAGGGGCTGCTTTTCTTCAGTTGGAACTGGGGCCTTAGTTAAGCTAGAGGGAATTATGAACAGTTCCAAATACCAGTCAATATTGGCACAAAACCGTCAAGTTTTTGCTAGAAAGCTGAATATGAAGAGGAACTTCATCTTTCAGCATAACAACAACCCAAAGCATACATCCAAACCAACAAAGGAATGGCTTCACCAGAAGAAGATTAAAGTTTTGGAATGGCCCAGCCAGAGCCCAGACCTGAATCCGATTGAAAACCTGTGGGGTGATCTGAAGAGGGCTGAGATGCCCTCGCAATCTGACAGATTTGGAGTGTTTTTGCAAAGAAGAGTAAGAAGAGTGGGCAAATCTAGTGCTGCAATAAAATCAAAAGGGGCTTCAACAAAGTATTAGTTTAAGGGTGTGCACACGTATACAACCATTTTTTATTTTTATATTTTTTCTTCCCTCTACCTAAAAGATTTCAGTTTGTTTTTCAATTGGGTTGTACAGTTTATATAGGTCACATTAAAGGTGGAAAAAGTTCAGAAATTATATTTTTTTTACAGCACAGAAACCAGACATTTTAACAGGGATGTGTAGACTTTTTATATCCACTCTGTGTGTGTGTGTATATATATATATATATATATATATAAGAAAAAAAGAAATGGCAGCACCGTCACAGATAAAAAAAATGGATGAAGGGTGCAAAAAAGCCCAGTATGGATATAAGCCAATCCAATAAGATGCAAGCGATGAAAAGAAGGGCAGCACTCCAATAAATAAAAATGAAAAAACTTTATTTACCCATAAGGCTACAGCTATGGGTAAATAAAGTTTTTTCATTTTTATTTATTGGAGTGCTGCCCTTCTTTTCTATATATATATATATATATATATATATATATATATATATATTTATTTATTTTTTTTTTTTTTCATATTTTTTTTTCAACCACCATCGGAAAAATGTCACTCCCTTAAAGGGGTTTTCTGTTTTGACTCAACATCTGTTAAAATAACCATTTATGAAGGCAGCTGTAATTTTGTAATGTATATCTTCTACTTTTATCACTCCTATCTCCTATGGAGACATGACCATGTCCATGGAGATTATTTCCTGTGATGTAATGTCCATGGATGTGGCAAAGCAGCAACATGGGCAGTGATAGGGGAGCGTCTATGTTAGTGGTGGATCCGGAGATGTGTCAGGGAAATAAGGGCATCATGGGTTTGGTTGGATACAGCAACAGGAAGGGCTACATAGAGGATGGTGATTGATGATGAGTGATTGGTTTACATGGTGAAAATGGGTCAGGAGAGTCCAAATGGAAAAAATAAAAATATGGAAAAGATGTAGATGAGCACATATGTTAAAGACCATAGTAATCCTGGAAAACCTTTAAGACCTATAATTTCACATAATCAAGAGACTCTGCATCAAACAGCAGTGACATGGCGATAAATAAGAATCAGGTGCACTGAAGACTATTCATTATAAAAGGAAAACCCCACATTTTAATTGGAAGAACAGATTGAGGTCGCTCAGGTGTGATCTCAGCATTTACCTGCTTGCGGATGAAACACAACTCCCTTATGAGAAGGCAAATCCTGGCGGCCCCCCTGCTGTTCCTTAGCCAGCCACTTTGCAGCAAGTCTTCATTCCCTTGGGTGTTCTTCTCAGTGTGACTTTCCATAGTGACACGTCTGGTACTTCACGACTCAACAAACACCATTCCTCTAGCTATGTATAGCACAGCACAAAAGGATGAATCCACCTTTATAAGCACAACCTAAGAAACCAAACTACAGCTCATTCAGGGCTAGTCGCAAGCTCTACTCCATTGAGTCAACCTATGACCGGACCCTCAAGTCACAAGAACAAGCCAAGTGCAGCAGTAAAATGCAATCAGTATGTCTTAAATGTACATCTCTAAGTAGACATTAGAGGCTGCTTACACGGAGTAACACATCAAGATGTCAGGATCAGGAGAGGACTATTCATTTGCTGGGAATAATTTACATTGCAAGGCCATACAGTACAAAGTTTTCTGGAGTCAAGAAAAGTGAGATGGGTCTTACATGCTTCTGAAACGTCTAATTGATTTTCTATAGATTACTTATTTGAAAAAAAAAATTTATATATATATATATATATATATATATATATATATATATATATATATATATATATATATATATATATATATATTAGAATTGGGGGGAGAATTTAAGTTATCCTCTGAGACCAGGAATCCCTTTCTCATACTAGCAGCCCATTATAAAAATCATGGAGACCATATGTTGGTCAAGTTTAGACCAGCATATCATTATGATGGCTCTTTTAAAGGGTTTTTCAGAGAATTTTATACTAATGACCTATCTTCTAGATAGGCCATCAGTATCTGGAGGGGGTCTTACCCCCACCAATCAGCTGTTTGATAGGCACCGGCGCTTTTAGCTAACCTGTGGAGAGAAGACACTTTGAGCATTACTTACCCTTCCATTGCTCCATCAGATGTGCTCCTCTTTCTTAGGGCTGTTTCACACGAGCGGATGCCGTGCGTGGCATCCGCTCCGTGAAAGAGTGCCAAGACCCGATGCGGACAGCAGAGGCACGGAGCATTACCATGACTGATAATGCTCTCTGCCTCTCTGTGATCTCTTTACTACGAAATCACGGTGACAACTTTATCTCACTGTGATTTCGTAGTAAAGAGATCACAGAGAGGCACGGAGCATTATCAGTCATGTTAATGCTCCGTGCCTCTGCAGTCTGCATCGGGTCTTGACACTCTTTCACGGAGCGGATGCCACGCACGGCATCCGCTCGTGTGAAACAGCCCTTAAGGTTCAGCTGCATAATGTAGATGTAGCTGAAAAGGAAAAAAAAGAGCACATCTGGTCCAACATAAGAGGAAGGGACTGCAGACAGCCAGAAGGTCATGTGACCCTAGCTGGGATTGCGGAATAGGTGGCGCCACGGAAGGGTAAATTCTGCTCAAAGTGTCTTCTGACCACAGGTTAGCTGAAAGACTTTAGGTACAGGCCCTGGAGAACTCCTTTAAGAACAAAACACATGACAAGATTGTAAACAGATCCACACTTTGAAGATTTTGCTTGCCCATTTTAGTCTCCTCCCGTTCCCATACGTGACCTCTATCTGCTGACTGTATCACCTGGGGCCCACACAGCAGACCCTGTGATCTAAACCTTAGACCAATGCACGTCAGTGAAGGCTAAAGGAAAGCTTAATTTGTTAAGCTTTTGCTTTACTGTTTTTTCCCCCCCCTTTCCAAACTGAACTACACAGCTTATGTAATGGAAAAAAAAAAATCCTCATGAACCCGGGCAAAAGAAGGAAAAATTATTTCAGTGATGTCATCAAATGAAAACCAGATTTAAGGAATCTTTATTAATTAAGTCTTTGCAGGCTTTTTACGGGTCATTCAGGAAGTCAAAAGGTTAAAAAAAGAGCATTTTCAAATAACTGGCATATTTCTCTCCCCTGGTGGAAGACTTCCAGATTGAGATGCAGTTCTGGATTTACCATCTCTTTTTAATTATATATGAATGGCTGGTATGGAAAAAAAAAAAAAAAAGAAAGAGGCCTGCATGAATGATTCAGGAATTACAATGAAATGCAAGCGTACGGATTCCATCGCTTCAAAAAATGTGGTCTTAAGACTGAATATTACCAGAGATGCCGTGTGTATGAACTAAATCCTCACTGCTGAAATCCATGTCATCTTTGGGATTCGCTTTAGCTGTAGAAAATTAGAGCCTCGACAAATCCCAGGAGATCAGGAGCTACATTTCTTGGGTAAATTTTAACTGTGTAAGTGTGAGCACATCTTTCATGACTCCTTGGGGAATCCGTGAATTTGTCTGGATATTGAATTCTCCTTCTTTCATTGGATAAAATACACCTAGAACACTTATCGGTCTACATATTTCTAGAAAATGCCAACTTCATTTTTCTTTAGATAAGCAAAAAGAAAACAAAATAAAATAAAAAAAAAGTTAAAAAGGACCCAGAGACCCACCTTAGTCACTGATATATTGCCTGCAGAAGAAAGCTTCCGATATATCTACCATCTCAACAGCCACTCTGAAACCTGGTCAAATCCTATTTCCCTCTAGAAAATCCTAAATCCACCATGTTACCTTCTTTATCAGGCTTCCAGATTTTACATGATGGTCCATGGACAGTGACATCTCTTTCACAGCCGAGGATGAGGGAAGTGCTGTGGTACCTGGCATATGCACAGATGAGATGGATTCAGCAGTTTGTGCAATACCGCCTAGTCTACAGCATCACTTCCATCGTGGACTGCAGAAGTAAGGCCACCATTCATACACTTTTCCAGAAATCTGGTAAAGGACATGACATTAATAGATGTAGGATTTTCAGAAGAGATATGTTACGTGACTGGATTCTACAGCAGCTGATCCATGCAACTTTGAGATGATACGTTTGGTATATTGGAAACCTTCTTCAGGCATGACATGATTGATTAAGATGGGTTCTAGGTCCCACTGGGTCTCGGAAACCCCTTTTAAACTATATGGCTCTACAGACAAAGGACTAAAAGAACTGTCCCACCTGGACAACCCCTTCTTAAAATGAAACTGGCTTCCAAATACCCAGAAATTAACTGTTCTGACCAAAGGAATTGTGAGGCTGCACATTTCCCCCACATTGCCTACTTTAACAACTATATACCCTAATATGGGAACCCTTTTAAAATGGCTGTACCCATTAGGTATCTCACTCAACCTCTTCAAAAATATGCACGATCAGCAAAGCATTCAAGTTAATTCACTGAGGTAACTTCTTTCCCAGAAGAACAAACTATAAGCCACTTAGAAGTCCAACATGCTTTTTCTTCATTTTCCCTACTACATAGTTGGGGGGCAATTGGGGAGCCCCCAAAGTAATTCGATTGATGGCAGATGAAGACTAAGTTAATAGGATCTGCAGGCATAAAAATTGTATGAACCTTACCAATGGACCCTGCCTAAGATACCCATTGATTATACCTAATATCGAGAAACTATGAGAAGATATTAGAAATATATGGTCACAAAAGGTACTTGAAAATCCAAAATTTGGACAATATATCCAATCTGAAGGAAAAGCCTCATCATATACATATTCTTAAGGACATTGCAATGAAGAAGGGTTACACCATTGGACCGTTACGTGTATGTTGTACAGTATAGTAACGTTTTGTGAATAGGACAAAGCTGCAACACGAAACACAGTAGCTAAGTACGGCATGTGCCATAAGAACCATGGAAACAATGAAGAGGCGACCAAGCGCCACAGCACCTCCAAACAGCTGACTAGTGGGGATGACGAGAGTCAGACATCCAACGATCTAATATGGAACGGCATTGTAAGGAAAGGTCTTCAATTTCAAAAACTTCCAGATCAGCAAGCTAGAATTGTCATTGCAATGACTGTATTATTACCTATTACATTTCTGTGGCAGTGCTATGCGCCAATCTAGGTGCTGCCACACATTGCCTGGTACGAGAGGGCAACTTTTTTCTTTCCTGTGGAGATCAATGAACATCATATTGCAGGCTTCAGGAGGTACACAGATCCCTCCAAAGCCAGGTGGAGATAAAATTAGTCAAATCTTGCTTAAAGAGGACCTGTCACCAGTCCTGAAATTCCTGTTTTAATAGCTCCATGCATTCCCCATGTAATAACAATTCTGGAGCATCTATTCTTATGTCTCTATGTTGTGCCATTCCTTTATTATTTCTACTAGAAGTAATGAATTGAATTAGCCTTCAGTAAGGGTACAGAGGGGAGGTAACCAGTTTGGGCATGCAAAGTACACATTACAAGTAGGGGTGGGCGATATGGCCTAAAATCTATATTGCGATATAATTTTAAGCATGTGCGATATGCGATATATATTGCGATATATTGTTTTCTATATTGGGGGGGGGGGGGTGTTTAAATTTTATTTATTTTTTACTTTTTATTTATTAACTATTGGCCTCCTTAAGGGCTAGAACCCTTGTCATATTCACCCTAATAGAGCTCTATTAGGGTGAATAGGACTTTACACTCTCCCTGCTGCCCTGTGCATAGTGCACACAACAGCAGGGAGCTGACCATGGCGGCAGCCTCTGATCTGCCCCCCTTCCCCAGCCTCTGATCTGCCCCCCTTCCCCAGCCTCTGATCTGCCCCCCTTCCCCAGCCTCTGATCTGCCCCCCTTCCCCAGCCTCTGATCTGCCCCCCTTCCCCAGCCTCTGATCTGCCCCCCTTCCCCAGCCTCTGATCTGCCCCCCTTCCCCAGCCTCTGATCTGCCCCCCTTCCCCAGCCTCTGATCTTCTCCCCAGCCTCTGATCTGCCCCCCTTCCCCAGCCTCTGATCTGCCCCCCTTCCCCAGCCTCTGATCTGCCCCCCTTCCCCAGCCTCTGATCTGCCCCCCTTCCCCAGCCTCTGATCTGCCCCCTCTGGTAACGCAAACCCCCCCCTCCCTCCCTCGCCAGTATTAATCATTGGTGGCAGTGGCCACAGGCCCCCCCCCCCCCCATCATTGGTGGCAGTTTGCAGTTCCGATCGGAGCCCCAGCAGTGTAATGCTGGGGCTCCGATCGGTTACCATGGCAGCCAGGAGTCACGCTACTGAAGTCCTGGCTGCCATGGTATGTTAGTGAGCAGAGAGCAGCGCATTATACTCACGTGCGCTGTGGCCGCCGGTCGCTCCTTCTCATAGGTCTGTGCGGCGCATTGCTAATGCTGTAAGCATTAGCTATCCGCCGCACAGACAGAAGAAGGAGCGACCGCCGGCCACAGCGCACGTGAGTAAATGCGCTGCTCTCTGCTCACTAACATACCATGGCAGCCAGGACTTCAGCAGCGTGACTCCTGGCTGCCATGGTAACCGATCGGAGCCCCAGCATTACACTGCTGGGGCTCCGATCGGAACTGCAAACTGCCACCAATGATGGGGGGGAAGGAGGGGGACCCTGAGGGATATGGCCGGCACATTCATTGGTAGTGCAGTGGCCACAGTCCCTCCCCTCCTCCTCCTCGGTCCTCATTGGTGTTCAGCGGCAGCCGCGCACAGTGGGGAGGGAGGGACTCCCTCCTCCTTCCTCCTCCCTCCGCTGTGCCGGCCGGCTCAGAACATGGTGCGCGCGATCATATCGCGGTCCGGCGATATAGGCGATATGGCGAAAATCCATATCGTGGCCCAAATTCATATCGCATATCGCCTATATCGCCCACCCCTAATTACAAGCACAGTTGTGATTCCTCACCTTCAGATTTACTAATGAAGCTCCAGAATTCTGTAGCACATGCCTTGCTCCACAATTGTTAAGTGCTACACTTTTTAGCACCTTGAGCGGAAATGGGGTGTAATTTAAAATGACACAACGTGAGCCAAACTTGTACCGGGAAGTAAGCCACCTAAACCTACTTTCACACTAGCGTTTTGGCTTTCCGTTTGTGAGATCCGTTCAGGGCTCTCACAAGCGGTCCAAAACGGATCAGTTTTGCCCTAATGCATTCTGAATTTAAAAGGATCCGCTCAAAATGCATCAGTTTGTCTCTGCTCAGTCACTATTCCCCTCTGACGAAGCGGAGCCAAATGATCCGTCCTGACACACAATGTAAGTCAATGGGGATGGATCAGTTTTCTTTGACACAATAGAAAACGGATCTGTCCCCCATTAACTTTCAATGGTGTTTAAGACGGATCTGTCATGGCTATAGAAGACATAATACAACCGGATCTATCCATGACAGATGCATGCGGTTGTATTATTGTAACGGAAGCGTTTTTGCAGATGCATGACGGATCCGCAAAAAAACGCTAATGTGAAAGTAGGTACAAACTCCAACCAGACTACTGATGGCTGCTCCAGATTTAGCATCCAACATCGGTCCTTTTGATAAATCTAACTCATCTTTAGACCAAGTAATATTAGACAAGTTTAGTAAATCTATCCCTAGATGTTGCCACCTAAGGATTAGGAAAGGCCACAGTGTCAAGGATGGCTCTCTCTACATAAAAATTATTTTATTTTTTTAAATCTCTATCTACAAAGCCATACAACGTATCATCTTCCCTAAATGTTTTATGTTCTCCTAGAAGTTCACATTAAGTGATGCAGAAGAATTCTCTGGAGAACACATAGCCTTTCCTTCACAACCCACATTCTTCTGGAATGTCCCATCTATATATGAAAGTTAGAAGTGACTGTATTTCAAAGAAATGTTATGAACAATGGCACTATTATTCTACTCCATATTGGAGGTCAAGCAACGCAGGGGACAAGGCCAAGCTCACTGAGCTGCAATGTGTGGCAAGTCAGGCCCCTCAGAGGGTAGGGTGAGTAGCAAATGTCAGCAGAAGACATGTTTTATTGAAATCAGAACACGAGTGCACATAGCAAGAACCACAAGTACCATGCAGCCCTGGTAGAGCCTGATAAAAAGTTTTTCAAACCAGGAAATTTGAACCCATTTGTGAAAAGCATATTCTGTCCACTAATTCTGGAGTATCTTTTTCATAGAACTCTACATTGTGCCGTTTCTGTTATTCTTCCTGGAAACAAATGAATAAATTCGCAGAGTCCCACCCATTTCACATTGAAAATCGGAAGGGGCGGCACCCAGCATCACTAGCAATGAAGCTGCCGCAGATGAAACCAAGCAACTCCCCATTATGGAGAACCTCCAGTTTGAGGTTGAGGAATGAACCTGAAAAAACTATCTTTCGCAAAATTTATTGTAAAGGAACACTATGCCACCAGTGACATATATATGTACATATCAAGCACTCAGCAGAAACACATGAATAAACTGGACGTTATCATCGATTTGCCATCATTAACTGAACAGCAACCGACTCGGTCTACTATGCAGTTGATGATGCTGTGCAGTTCCGATGCCGACTTTCAGTGCTAAAGCTTCACCTAAAATGATCAGCGGGGGTTAGAGGTGCTGGACCACCGCCAGCAAGCCAGTGGTGGTCTTTCCTGAGGACAGCCCATTACTTCGTAAAAGTTGGACAACCCCTTTAAGCAGACCATGCACAGTAGATAAAAGTTGTCCGAAGCCTCCGATTTCTGTGGGGTTGGCCAGAGTTGTGAGGTGTATGGAGGACCTCCCAATCATGCCTCGATGGCAGATTTTAAGTGGAAAGAAAAGTCAGGCATGTTGGATTTTGGCACACCTGCCATTCTCATGAGAGATGTAGCCGGAGGGGTCGGGGGTGCAGTTTAATCTTCTATCTTCACAGAAATAAAGAAAAATGCTGGGCCTGGTAGAAGGTGGAGTTGAGTGAAATGGCTGTGAGCATTCAGCCAACAGCTGCTGCGTGTGTATGGCTTCAGGCCACCAAAAATAGAGATTTTCATGAAAAAGTTTTAGGATCGTTAACCATAAATAAACTTTAGTATCTACGATACTAAAAATGATTGGCTCAAAGCAATGGAAATCATAGGACCATCCAAGAAAACTACATGTGTGATAATGGAAAGAAAAGGATAATGGAATTTAGAAAGTTGGTCCTACCGCCTAAGTTAGGCTACTTAAAAAAAATATATATATAAAGTCACACAGGCTCTTGGATTCACCGATCAGCCTCCATTCTTATTATCCAACCTTAAACCTTTTGGTTTGGGTAATCTGTCTTCCACACTTGACATGTAAGCATTTTTCACACTTTACATTAGTCGACATCAACAGCCGATACAAAATCTCCGTACATGTCACCTACCAGGGAGCGCTGCCTCATGGAGTGTTTGCCTGGATAAAGTCACTTTCAGAGATGTCACTGCTATGTGGCGTCCTACAGAGCTCTACGACTCACATCAGGAAAGAAGCAATTGTGTAGGTGCCAGACTAATTTGCACAAACCATTTACCGGCTGCAACTGCAATCCCTACTGCAATGGCCTGAAAGTAACAGCAATTTACCTGTATATATACACAGTACCAAAGGGGCCTAAGAGCATAATTCAATCTCACAAAACAAGTGTGCATCCAGCCGGCAATCATTTTATAGCACATCAGTGGTGACACTTATTTCATGCAATTGACGAAGACAAAGAAAACCGTAGATGCTTGATCAATGTAGGACCAACCTTCCATATGAAGCACAAATGACCAGATTGAAGCTTATTTTCGACAGTTTATGAAAAGACCTTAGCAGTCCGACTACAGATTTCTTGTGGGTATACATGGAGTTTTACAAAAAGTCTAGTGTGAAGAACGTAACTTCGGTGTATCGGTGCCCATCTCGAAAACCTTTCTGCCTTTTGTCCTCTGTCAAGCAATTCCCAAATCTGAGACTGTACTCACATGAATTATACTTTTGAATTCGGTATTTGTCGAAGCCATCCCTTATGTGAATCCAATAAATGCAACACCTCAGGTGGGAATGTGCCCTTCTTCAATTGTCTAGGACGTATGAGCGAGCAGTGGTGGAAGAACAGAGACAGAATGGCACTAGGCTTTACATGGTCAATAAACCAACCTTCATATAAATATTACCATGTTCTAAAGAGTACCTGTCAGCTGGCTTCCACCCAATTAATCCAGGCATAGTGCTTGGTAGGGTTGGTCTAGCTGGCTAAAAAGATACCAGTCTTGTGAAAATCAGTTGCGGCATTGCCAATAAAAAGATTTTCATTATTTATGTAAATGAGGGCTTAAGTGCACAGAAGGGAGTGGCCAGCACCAGAAAGCTGAGGTGCACTGAGGGGCTAGGACCCACCCCTCGGTGCACTGAGGGGCTAGGACCCACCCCTCGGTGCACTGAGGGGCTAGGACCCACCCCTCGGTGCACTGAGGGGCTAGGACCCACCCCTCGGTGCACTGAGGGGCTAGGACCCACCCCTCGGTGCACTGAGGGGCTAGGACCCACCCCTCGGTGCACTGAGGGGCTAGGACCCACCCCTCGGTGCACTGAGGGGCTAGGACCCACCCCTCGGTGCACTGAAGCTTTTTAATTGCAAAAGAATAAGGGAGTAATTTATTAAGACTGGTGTTTTAGACGCCGATCCTAATAACTCTTGTGCTGGCCGTGGATACGCCAAAGTTATTTAGAGGCGCTAGGAGTCCCAATCACTAATATTTATTTTCCTACCGGCCTTGTTCTCCCTATCATCTCTCAGGGCTGCGTTAAAATACATTGTCCATTATGTTAGAAGAGCACCGCAGTGCAGTAGATAAATAAAATATAGTGATCTGGACTCCATATCTGCGGTACTACTCACGTGGGGTAACAGTCTACAGATTCCCTTAAACAGGATATAAAGCTTACGATTAAAAGGGTTTGCTGAGATTTCATTACTGTTGATTTATCCTCTGAATAGGTCATCATTACCTGATCGGTGGGGGTCTAACACCTGGGACCCCCTGCCAATCAGCCGTTTGAGAAGGCAGTGGCTCTCATGTGGGTGCTGAGGCCTTCTCTCAGCTCACCAAGCACAGCGCCGTAAGGGTCCATTCACATGTCCGCAATTTTGTTCCGCATTTTGCAGAACGGAATTGCGGACCCGTTCATTTCTATGGGACCGCACGATGTGCAGCCCAGATCCGGAATTGCGGACCTGCACTTCCGGGTCCTCAATTACGATCCCGAAATAAATTGAACATGTCCTATTCTTGTCCACATTAGCAACACGCTGTCCGTGTTTTGCGTATCCGCAAAACACACACGGATGTGTGAATGGACCCTAAATAGTATAGCAGCTGTGCTTGGTATCAAAACGCAGCCCTATTTACTTCTATGTGACGTCACATGGCCTAGGAAAAGCTGGAGAAAGCCACGGCGCTACTGCAAGCGCTGCTGCCTTTTTAAGCTGCTGATGGGCCAGGGGTCCTGGGTCCCCCTCACTGATCAGATGCTAGTGACCTAGGCTGAGGACAGGTCATCAGTTATAATGTCTCAGAAAAGCCCTTTAAAGGAAGAAAATTGAACACTGCAGCAAAGAATCCTGGGTGCAGCATGAAGGACCAACCAGCGACATCTCTTATGTGCCAATTGTCTTTCCCCTGTACTGTACGTGATACCACTGGAAATCCCCCCCAAAAAATGTGGAGAACTTGTGGTGTCACCCAACATCTGTGTGGCCACCAAACATGTGGCCTAAACTTGAGTGCATTTGGCTTTCAGTGTAAAAAGAATCATGACTGTAGGTTCCGAAAAAACACAGGATACATTTTTGTATTTAAAAATCTCCAGCAGTCCCATTGAGAATGGATGGCAGGACGCTCCAGGAGGACGGGGGAACAGGACCCCATTCACAGGATCGGTGGGAGTCCCAGTAGTTGGACCCAGCGATAACTTAGCATAACCCCTTTAAATCCCTGCACTGTAAGGCTGCATTCTCATCTGCGGCAAGCTGATCCGGCACAAATGCCGGCTGGACAAACAATCATTGCATGCAACGCATTTATCACCGCCGGACCTCATTACAGTCAATGGGGATCCGGTGGTGAACTACAGAATCCAGCAATGCTGGATCAGCCTGTTTTGGCAGAGGTTGCTGGAGATATGAATGAAGCCTTAGAAACACCAGCCATCGGTAAAAGATGTAAAGTAGAATGGGTTATGTACGTCAATTACATGGTGGTAATATTATTTATGCTAATGGAGAAGACCATGCTGCCTCCTAATTTGAATTAATTTGCCTAAATAGCATCTTTTTAATGCAGCACTTAGGCTTTATTCAGAAGAAGCTTCATGCCGCTCTTTTGATCTCAGCTGTCAAATATGAGACACGCTGGCTGATATGACGCTTATAAAGAATCATGTAAAATCTGAACAGGTCACTATTAAATATATACAGTGACACAAGGCAAGAACAATACACGAAGGCGCGCGAGTTTACGCCTGATCCTGGTTTCATCGCTGGTCACAGATGACAACTTGAAACATGAAGACCTGTGATGGGAGGAGACCCTTACATGAATAGGAGTAGAAACAATATAATAAGGCTACCTTCATACTAGCGGCACGGACCTCCGCCAGGCTGTTCCGTCGGGTGAACAGCCTGTCGGATCAGTCCTGCCGCTAGTGAACGTGTGCCCCCGGACTGCCGCTCCGTCCCTATTGACTATAATGGGGGGGGGGGGGATTCTGGCGGAGGCACGGCAGCGCACGGCGAGAGGCTGCCGGAATAAAACTATGACATGTCCAACATTTATTCCGGCAGCCTCTCGCCGTGCGCTGCTGTGCCTCCGCCGGAACTCCGCCCCCATTATAGTCAATGGGGATGGAGCAGCAGTCCGGAGGCACCCGCTCACTAGCGGCAGGACGGATCCGACAGGCTGTTCACCCAAACGGTAGCCTAACCAGAAGATTTGCCAATGACCTGGTTGTCAGACTGACTATACCGCAAAGGAAAAAATCTACAACCTCGCAGGTACAGATCAATCACTGAATTACAACAGAACAAAGGATGAAAACAGTAGTGACATTATTCTTTAAAGGGGCTACCCCATAATTGATGTAAAAAATTTGCTCTGCTCGATTTTCTTCTGACTAGCAGCTCGGGGTGTGTCCTTTCTGCTGCAGCCCTTTCACTATTACAGCTCTCACCCTGTAACATCCATAGCTTCTAAAACTAGATATGGCTGGTGGCAGTTGAAGGATGGAACAAAGAATGTGTGACCACCTCAGCAATTTTACAAAAATGGACGGAAAAGAAAAACAGCAGGTGGCGCTATACGGATACATTTTATTGACTAACTCACTGGCTATACTACATTTTTAATTAAATACAATTACTAAAATATTCAGATCCAGGTGATGGGAAAACCCATTTATTGTGTTGCTATCTGTCCATCCATCTATCTACCAATCAATATCATATTTATCCAGGGGTGGACTGGGAATTTAAAGTGGCCCTGGAAAAAAACTAAAAGTGGCCGTAAATTGTAGGTGGGTGCAAATTGACATAAGGCGGGCAACACAAGTAGGAGGGGTCAAAACAAGTCACAAGTTGGCAGGGAGAACAGTGCGGGGCAAGCAATACTGCAGCACAAAATACCGCCCCACAAAACCAAATTCCACAGTGCAGTATAAAATACTGCCCTATCACTATACTGAAGCTAGTGATACAGATGAATTCAGAGGGATACCTGCGGCTACTGGCCAGGTGCACAAATACCAGATCCTCCTAGCACTAATTAATGCCGAGAGCATCAGACTGTTACATAACTGGCCAGCAGCCCCCTGGGTATCAGCCCACCGCAAAGTTTCCCTGTAGTGTCTATGGCCAATCCAAACCTGTATCTATCCCTCCATCTCAGATCATGCATTATCCATCTATCCTCATCTACAGACAGAAGTCAGTGGCTGTAGTAAAATGGTGTGGAAGCCAGCTAACTTAAAAGGGGTTGTCACACTTCGGCAAATAGCATTTATTACATAGAGAAAATTAATACAAGGCACTTACTAATGTATTGTGATTGTCCATATTGCTTCCTTTGCTGGCTGAATTTAATTTTTCCCATCACATTATACACTGCTTGTTTCTATGGTTACAACCAATCCATCAGTGGTGGCCATGACTGCACACTATAAGAAAAAGCGACAGGGACTGTGGAAGTGCACATAGGCTGGGGCTCTTTCCTATAGTGTTCAAGCACGGCCACCACTGCTGGACTGCAGGGTGGTCGTCACCATGGAAACGAGCAGTGCATAATGTAATGGAAAAATGAATCTAGCCCGCAAAGGAAGCAATATGGATAATAATATATTAGTAGTGGCTTGTATTAACTTTCTATACATAATAAAAGCTTTTTGCTGAAGTGACAAAAGCCCTTTAGGACGGGTTTACACTGCACGAGGTAACAGCAGATTGTCGGGAAAGAAGTGTTCCTTCCCGACAGTCGTTCAGTGGAGGAGACCACAGCATTTACATGCAGCGATCTCCTTCACAGTATGAGGACGGGGGATTGCTATAGCGATCGCTCGTCTTCATACTGAATCATTGTTTCTGGGCAGCAGATCGCTGCTTAGACTGCACGATCTGCTGCCCAAAAGCCATGGTCTGTGGTGCCTCCATGAACTACAGGATCACCTGATGAATGATGGAGTGATCAGCGGCACGTTTAGATGGGCAGATTGTCAGGAATGATCGTCCATAGGATTGTTTGTTCCTGATAATCTGCCCAACAATTGGGCAGAGTAAATCCACCTAAACTCCAGGAGCTAAGTTAACTCTTGCATAAACCAAAGTGCCACCTAGATGAGTCCTGGGTGCCACTTATCATAAAGAATGCGAAGCAGGCGCAAAAATCTGAGTAATCACCAATTACCGGTATTTAAAAATACACTTTTTAAGAAGATGACCGCTCATGTGTGTATTTGACCTCCTACAGATAATTTTGTCGATTCTCTTATCGATATTGCAATAAATCGACTAGAATTGTAATAGTTTCTGGGTATTTTTAATGCAACATTGTATCCTAGTGCCCAACTAAATTAAGGCTACCGTCCCAATGGTCCAAAAGGCAAGAATTTCACTTTAGAAGCGAAAAATAAAAATAAAAAATTGGCGTAGGTAGATATATTTAACCAGCTCTTAAAGAACCACTCCCGCTCTTAAAGGGTTACTGGACATGCTTTGCAAAGCAGAGGACAAAGGAGCGCGGCTCAGTTTTTAGAACAATCCCTGTCTTTCATGCAAAGTCTATATCCCCCAAATAGCGACCTCATTACCTTCCTCAATGACAAAGTCAACAAATGCAGACAGCGCCTCAGGAGGAGGATCCTCGAGAGGAGGCTGAAAAGGCAGAGTCAATAGATGCACTGGACCTATTCAAATACTCTTTCATTACACTCTGTTTGCTCTTTGGATACCATTGTGCCTGCTGCTTAATCTCAAAATCTCCTCCGTACCTTGCTTTCTGCTTCAGTCTGTGAACCGTCACACGTTACGGAGAAGTTGTGCCGCTGAACACGCACCTTCACTTTCACCAGAGAAGTCTCTGCCTTCTATCAGCGCTCAGAAGAAGAGGCCTCTCTGTCCGCTACGCCAGACTTCTGATGATGATCACACAAACGTCATCAAGGCGTTTTATTTCTCGTAATGCCACACACAACCCGATACTGCTGTGCTACAATACAGAAAAAAATTAAAAACACCCTGATGCCACACACAACCCGAGACTACTGGGCTACAACTGTAATCTATTATAGGTGGCCGACTTAGGGCATTTTTTTAAATAATAGGGGACCTGGGAAACAATTAAAGTAGCCCACCCGCGCACATTTTGGTATTGTCGGCAACAAATGTTAATAAGCTCTCTATCCAACTACTAGAACAGTCAGTAAAGTGGAATATTTTTTTTTTCTGGTCCATTCTGAGGTAGCTCCTCCTGGGGTTCTATTCCCTGGGAGCCCTAGGCGATTGCCCAGTTTGGCACCCCCTAAAACCAGGACTACTTAGAAGTTGTTTAAGAATTTAAAAAAGTGTCAAACGTGACCTATGTTAGAAGTAAGCTACAGTGTGCTGTCCCTTTAAAATCTCTGAGGAATGCAGGACTTGGGACCCAGCTGTCCACGAAGAACAGCTTCCAATACAGATCTATTAGCACAATTTGCCCTCTACATTAGCTTCTTTCGAAGCTCTGTCAGTGAGCCCTGATCTCTTGATGCCAAACATCAGTCCAAATGGGTTGAAGCTGCATCTCCGTCCTCAAAAACACAGTGGTGACCATTGTTGAGCAAGGCTGCTACAGCCTGCCAGCCGCATGGACCCCTGCTATTGTCCCATCCAAGGTCATTTCCCATATACAATGAGGATAAGTCAGCGACAGTGAGAAGCCAAAAAAAGAAGGAATGAACTGCGTCCCTCACTGGAGCAGAACCCCTGCCAAGATGAGGAACGGCATTATGCTGCCAGTCTGACTTGTATTATGTTAACACTCATGTGGCACTGACACTGCCAACAAACAATGAGATGGTCAAAGAGAGGAACAAATCAGTAACAAGGATAGCTATATGCAAAGCCTAAAACGCGTTAGAGGGAGAAATGGACACTTCACTGCCCTTAGAGAGGTTTACGTCATACACAGCATTTTTAAAAGAACATTTTCACCTTAAAGGGAACCAGTCACGTTACAGATACAGTTTTTTTCTGAGTGGTATAAAGCAGGAGGAGATAGATATATAGATTTTTTTAAAGTTTCAGTGTAACCTGTATTTTATTTATTTAAATCTCTGCTCATTCTGGGCTTAGGAGTCCAATGGGCGGTCCAACTCAGCTATTTCTGTATGCACAGTAATATAGTGAAGGCCGTCAATTACAGGAGGTTCATCATGAGGGCAATGTTTAGCTTGGCAGGAGTCTGAGAAATTTGTGCCACATTTATCCAGAGGTGTGACCTACTCCTATCTCCCGAATAGGGCCCCCAACTTGAGGAGGAGCACGTCACGGATATGCAGTATGCTCAGTTTTTTTTTTTTTTTTTTTTTAGAGAAGTTTTTTGTTTGTTTTTTTACACCTGTTTTGGGTGCTTTTTTGTGGTAAGTATGCCGGCTCCAGAGATTAACTAAGAGTCTATGCAAATGTTAGAAACAAAAGAGCACACATGTTTTTTGCTACTGATGTTTTTTTGTGGGAGGCAGCATAATTTATACTGGGGGAAAACAAAGGAGCATAATCTATACTGGGGGGAAAACAAAGGAGAGCATAATCTATACTGGGGGGGAAAACAAAGGAGAGCATAATCTATACTGGGGGGAAAACAAAGGAGAGCATAATCTATACTGGGGGGAAAACAAAGGAGAGCATAATCTATACTGGAGGGTGCAAAAGGGGAGAGTAATCTATACTGGAGGGCAACAAAGGGGGAGAATAATCTATACAGGAGGCACAAATTGGAGCACCCACCTATCACGTCGAGGAGATTTCTGTATATATATTTATTTTCTGAAACTTTTATTCATTTTTTAAAAATATTCAGTCTCAATCGTTCATATATATCCAGAAGTTAGAGTGCCCCTCAAAACATTTTATACTCGATAATTCTCTCTTTTCGCGGCATTGGGGAGCACCTACTATTTGAGGTATTTGGTGAAGCCACGAAATTATCTATTTTTTATACAAATTGGAGCATACCTTATACTAGGGGGCATAAAAGGGAAGATACTTTATACTAGGGGGCACAAAGGAGAGCATAATTTATCCTGGAAGTATTTATGAGGGGCATCTATAGTTGCAAGAAAAAGTATGTGAACCATTTTGAATTATATGGATTTCTGCACAAATTGGTCATAAAATCTGATCTTCATCTAAGTCACAACAATAGACAATCACAATCTGCTTAAACTAATAACACACAAATAATTAAATGTTACCATGTTTTTATTGAACACACCATGTAAGCATTCACAGTGCAGGTGGAAAAAGTATGTGAACCCTTGGATTTAATAACTGGTTGAACCTCTTTTGGCAGCAATAACTTCAACCAAACGTTTCCTGTAGTTGCAGATCAGACGTGCACAACGGTCGGGAGTAATTCTTGACCATTCCTCTTTACAGAACTGTTTCAGTTCAGCAATATTCTTGGGATGTCTGGTGTGAATCGCTTTCTTGAGGTCATGCCACAGCATCTCAGGCGGGTTGAGGTCAGGACTCTGACTGGGCCACTCTACAAGGCGTATTTCCTTCTGTTTAAGCCATTCTGTTGTTGATTTACTTCTATGCTTTGGGTCGTTGTCTTGTGGCAACACCCATCTTCTGTTGAGCTTCAGCTGGTGGACAGATGGCATTAAGTTCTCCTGCAAAATGTCTTGATAAACTTGGGAATTCATTTTTCCTTTGATGAGAGCAATCTGTCCAGGCCCTGACGCAGCAAACCATGATGCCCCCACCACACTTCACAGTTGGGATGAGGTTTTGATGTTGGTGTGCTGTGCCTCTTTTTCTCCACACATAGTGTTGTGTGTTTCTTCCAAACAACTCAACTTTGGTTTAATCTGTCCACAGAATATTTTGCCAGTACTGCTGTGGAACATCCAGTTGCTCTTCTGCAAACTGTAAACGTGAAGCAATGTTTTTTTTTTGGACAGCACTGGCTTCCTCTGTGGTATCCTCCCATGAAATCCATTCTTGTTTAGTGTTTTACGTATCATAGATTCGCTGACAGGGATGTTAGCATATGCCAGAGACTTTTGTAAGTCTTTAGCTGACACTCTAGGATTCGTCTTCACCTCATTGAGCAGTCTCTGCTGTGCTCTTGGTCATCTTTACAGTAGCAGCAGTGCTGAACTTTCTCCATTTATAGACAATTTGTCTTACCGTGGACTGATGAACAGCAAGGCTTTTGGAGATACTTTTATAACCCTTTCCAGCATTATGCAAGTCAACAATTCTTAATCGTAGGTCTTCTGAGAGCTCTTTTGTGCGAGGCATCATTCACCTCAGGCAATGCTTCTTGTCAAAAGCAAACCCAGAACTGGTGTGTGTTTTTTATAGGGCAGGGCAGCTGTAACCAACACCTCCAATCTTATCTCATTGATTGGACTCCTGTTGGCTGACACATCACTCCAATTAGCTCTTGGAGAGGTCATTAGTCTAGGGGTTCACATACTTTTTCCACCTGCACTGTGAATGTTTACATAGTGTGTTCAATAAAAACATGGTAACATTTAATTCTTTGTGTGTTATTAGTTTAAGCAGACTGTGATTGTCTATTGCTGCAAAGTGGCCACTCAAATGGACAGACAGAAAATGGATGTACACATTGATGTAAGATGGTCGTGTGAGTGAATCCTAAGACTCATGAAGTTGTAGTCTCCTCTCCGGTGTTCAGCGCAGAGCAGACGTCTACACAGAGTGGCATGCACATTGCATCAGCCCATGGAAAAAAAAAGAAAAAAAAAACTCCCAGACAATTTCAGGAAACACCCCGGCAATCTCCAGCTCGCTGTAACCACAGAGAGAACATTCCCTCTCGAAAACCATCCACTGAAAGTATTTTCCATTAACACCGTTTTCATAATTTACCAAATGTAAAACCAAAATGGTATCTGTGCAGCCAGTTTTCCCATCCCCCCTGAAAGGTCTCCGTCTAGTGCTTTTTCAATTATAGAACATTATTTTTTCATTAGTGGGGGAGGGGGGTTGCAGCATATGTTTTAATTAACAAAAAAAAAAAAAAAACATAAGGGAAGCTAAATGGCTTCCACTGAAATCATGTGTTTGACAGGGGCTACATGATGTGCATGTCCCCTGTCGCGGCGCTTTCACACGTAGCAAATTTTGTTGCAGAAAATTTCTGCGGCTGAAAATCAGTTCCATTTATCTGAATGGGATTTGCAAAAATCCATCTGGTTCACGCCGTCAAAAGAACCCCATTTAGATGAACGGAACCGATTTTCTGTCACAGAACTGTACTTACGACATAAAGTGTGTGCATGAAGCCTTAAAAGAGTTGTGTAAGGTTACTTTCACACTAGCGTTATTCTTTTCCGGTATTGAAATCCGTTAAAGGGTCTCAATACCGGAAAGAAAACACATCAGTTTTGTCCTAATGCATTCTGTAAGGAAAGCAATCCGTTCAGTATGCACCAGGATGTCTTCCGTTCCGTCCCTTGTACAGTATTTGAACGGACAAAATACCGCAGCTTGCTGGATCCGGCATTAATTTCCATAGATATGTATTAATGCCGGATCCAGTACCAAGTTTTTCGGCTCTGCTCGTGCGCCGGGATATAGGAGGAGCTATATTCTCTTTTGATCTTTATTAAAAATAATAATAATAATAATATCGGATCCGTTATTCTGGATGATACCGTATGAGACGGATCCGGTTTATCACAGGATCAGTCTAATGGATCTGGGAAAAAAAAAAAAAAAAGCTATCCATTTGTATACGGCTTGCCGGATCCTGCCTGCCGGATTCTAATAACGCTAGTGTGAAAGTAGGGGGGGGGGGGGGGGGGGCGACAAATGGTCAGAAGGGGAGCCCGACACCGCCACAGCCTGTGATTGGCTGCAGTGATGTCAAACCAGATGTTAACAACGCTGCAGCCCAGAGAAGCGTTGCCTTCTTGTACACCACCCTTTAAGGGGCTATTCGCATGACCGAAATTCTGGGTCCGCAGCCATCCCCCAATTATGCGGAATGGGTGCGGACCCGTTCATTTCAATAGGGGCCGCAAAAGATGACTGTTTGCATCTGTTGTTCCAGTCGTGGACAAGAATAGGCATTTTCTATATAGCGCCGGCCATGTGCGGTCCGCAAAAGGCATAACGCAAACAGCCAGTCTCCGTGTTTTGCGAATCCGCAATTTGCAGACAGCAAAACACTTATGTTCGTGTGGAGGCACCCTAAGAGGACATGCTAGCATTCCTGACAAGTCTGTTATAATAATTTTGAAGCACCTTTTCTCATAATGCTGCATGGGAAGCCATGGATACTGACCATGTGCAGGCACCACCACAGCGCGGACGCATCAACAGTAATTCTTTATAGTGCTCAAGGAGTCAGTCTTTTTTAAACCGACTCCCTTCTCGGCCAGTTTAACCTGGCACGTTGCTGTTGGGATCATTCATACAAACGATCCCACGGACAAATGATCGGCCGATTATTGTCTCCAATGTATGGCGAGCTTTATACCGCGAGACTGTAGAGACATGCCCCACTGACAAGGGGAAGGGCTGTCAGTTTATTCATAGATTTCCAGGAGGCATAACAGAGGATCAGCACAATGCAGAGTTCTAGGAGAATAATTCCAAAACCAGGCACGCCAGGAGAATGGACAGGGTACCTCCATACAGGACGTAAAAAGCAATGGCAAAATTTATAAGTGGATTTTATCCCGGATTTTGCTGTGGATTTCCCTCTTTGCATTGGAAACCTGCAGTGGAAATTGACTTGTTGCAGATTTAAAATCCCCACCGCATGTCAATTTCTGCATGGACTCTACATGGAATGAGATTTAAGTTTTATCCACTTCACTGCTACTGTAAAATGCTGCCGCTTTAATGCCCAGTGTGAATGTGCCCTAAAAATAGGACCCTATACCTCTAAGTTATTCAGCACAAATACGCACGTGCTACAACGGTTTGCCTACATAAAAGGCTCTATCTGTGCGCGTCAATGTCATTGTGAAATTCCTGCGTAAGCTTTAGACACACGGATTCAGCAGCTGAATGACAGCCATGCCCCCTCTTTACATTCTGTCCACGTTACCAGGGAAAGACGGCTTCATTGGTGGCTGTAGAGCAAGGTCCTTCAAGGAGACGGCATGAATGGGCACAGCAGGAAAAAAAAAAAACGTTATCAGATTGAAAAAAAAAAAAAAAAAAAAAAAAAAAAAAAAAAACACAACACACGCGCAAACAAAAGCATTATTATAAACAATGAGAAACGTACAGCAATGGCGTCTGAGCAGGGCGGCCACAGGCAAATGAAGCAGAGGGGAAACCGGAAGAGTCGCACAATGGGGCTCATGTATCAAACTTGTCTCTAAAAAAACATTGTGCAAATACATCAGAAAATACAGTGCAGCAGATTTATCTTTTCCTGCCCAAAATAACAGCTTTGTGTTTTTTTATTACATACTAAGCAGTCACTATAGCGCCTCCCATAAGAGAGGGGTTGTCTGTGGTGAAACCCCTTCAAGCATAAATGTAACAAAAATGTTGACATCACAAAAGTCATGAGACTAAAAAAAAAATTATAAAAAAGAAGATGAAAATAGCCAAGAGTTCTCCTGACCGCAGGCCAAGATCTGCAACCCCCACCCTTTTATGTGTTAAAAGGAGGAATATAATGCCAATGTCTTATCCCCTTCTTGCTGCTGATGGGGCTGGCATGAGCTTAATTAATCTTCCTGGCACAGTGCCCTCTAAGACGGTTAGAAAAGGATCCTTACTCTACCTTACAGCAAACAGAGGGTCAGGGTGTCTGTTGATGGCAAGGGGGGGGGGGGGGGGGGGGGGGTTGAGGTCAAAGTCAATTGTTTGAATAGACAAGGATCTACATAAGAGAGGTCGGTCTTACGCTGGGTTCACACCTGAGCGTTTTACAGCGCGTTCAAACGCGCTGTAAAACGCTCAACACATGAAAACCAATGCTTCCCTATGGCCCTGGTTCACACTTGAGCGTTTTACAGCGCGTTTGAACGTGCTGAAAAACGCCCTACGCTCAAAAAAGTTCTTGAGCTTCTTTAGGGCGTTTTGTCGCGCATTCCCGTACATAGACTTTCGGGAACGCGCGACAATGGGCGTTCGCTTGTCTCTGTATGCGCGATTGTAAACGCCCGTACAATCGCGCATACAGAGCGCTCTTTTCAGAACGCTCAGGTGTGAACCCAGGGTTAGGGTTTCTGCACGTAGTTTTGGAAGCCTAAATTATTAAAGGAAAATATGCTTTCTCTCCTTTTATGATCCATTCCTGGTTTTGGCTTCCATAACTGCATTAGGAAACCTGACCGAGTGGCCTCTTCTCTGGATTGGACATGATTTAAGTAATCTCAGAGGTAATAAGCTGATCCTCCACTTCCCAGACAGCTGAAGATCCTATAAACCTAAGCCTCTGACACTTTTCAGATGGTGACGAGCCGTCGCCCAGAGAGGACCCAAAGTAGTCATCACACATTGTACCACAAATAACTACTTCACCTCCACCATCTACGTTCTTTTAACTTATTTGGATGACACTTTTTTTATTTTATTTTTATTAGATGCAATCACTACAGACCCTATTTTTCATATAAATAGTTAAGATTGATACATTCAGATGAAATGCACATTTTTTAGCAGCTGCTGGACACATTTTGGAAAGTTTGATATAGCAACAAATAATCATTCTGTACAATGGACAATTGTATCTATTAATGTGAACCTGTCAACTTAAAGGGGCAACCCTTTCAAGGGTCCCTAAACACACAAATTTACCAGCATTTATTTTCTCAACTGTAAAAATGGCAGAATAAGGCCTCATGCACACGGCCGTTGTTTTGGTCCGCATCCGAGCCGAGCGGACCCATTCACTTCAATGGGGCCGCAAAAGATGCGGACTGCACTCTGTGTGTTGTCCACATCCGTTGCTCTGTTCCGTGGCCCCGCTAAAAAAAAAAAATAACATGTCCTATTCTTGTCCGCGCTATGCGGACAAGAATAGGCATTTATTGCGGAATGCACATGGACGCCATCCGTGTTTTGTGGATCCGCAATTTGCAGACTGCAAAACACACCACGGTCGTGTGCATGCGGCCTAAAACACGTGTGTTTTTTTAGGGCTCCTGTGTGTGTTTTGCAAACAGTAGTGCAGATTTACTAATCTATTTGCACCAATAAGGAGTCTAAAAAGTGGTGCAATCTGGCGCAACTAGGGTTTCTACACTTTTTTGAGACCTGCTCAAAAAGAGGGTGGGGCTTAGTATAAAGGGGCAGTGCTTAATTGAAAAAGGGAAGGGGTCTAAGATTTGCCACAGTTTCGGCATAAAAATCTGTCTCAAAGTAAGCCAACCAACAGTAGGTGACAAAAAAGGCCAACTAAGGAATAAAACCGCCAGGTGCAAAAAAATAAATAAAAATATGCCTGTGTGTCCTGCATTTCAGATTTCCTAAAAACTTTCAGCTAACATTTGGAGCTGGCATTTGTAATCACAAAAAGAAGAAAAAAAATAAAATAAAAAAAGGACTATAAAGACCGGGCGCAAAAACACTGGTAAAAATTCAAACAAAAGTGCAAAAAAAATTAAAATAAAAAATAACACACCACCAGGTAAATCCTACATGTGATGCTGCTTCCTGCTCTATGCTACAAAGCCCAACTATAAGCTTATCCTAGTACTGTCATGGCTGACCTCCGGCAATCCAACTGTGGTAAAACTACGACTCCCAAGATGCATGCTTGCTTGGCTGTTCTCAGAACTCCATAGAAATAAATGGAGCATGCTGGGAGTTGTAGTTTCAACACAGCTGGAGAGCCGGAGGTTAGTCATCACTGGTCTAGTGTGTCCTAATAGTGTGATCCTTCAGCAATCCACGTGATCTTTGGAGGGAACGTGGCAGCAAGTGTTCCGTTTCTCTGCAGAGCCACCACAGGTTAAATGAAGTATTACACCAGGCCTCCTGAAATCAATGGCATGTCCTTGTACTGTATGGGGGTGCTGGGTCCTCGAGAGAGAGAGAGAGACACTGTAATTGCTCCCTGTTCTGGATAACCTGAAGGGACCTGAATAAGGACTCTGTAATCCCTAATAGGGTTCTTTCATGTTGTTGTTTTTTATTTTGTGTGATCTGTGTGTAAACCAGGCAACAACCCCATCAAGTTTTGAGCATATTTGTAATTTTATTTTGCTTATGTTCAAGCTGGGTGACCATGAACATGGCTGCCGTTATAGCACAGGAGAGGTCACCTAGCTTTTTGTTTGGTAGCAGTGGATTTATCATTGTATAATTAAGGGAGAAGATCAAAACCAGGTCTTCAGCTGGGAAGATGTGGGGACTATCATTACCATGAATGGCTCTGGTGGTGCACAAGGGACCCACTAATACCATTAATAATAATACTATTCAGAAAACCATAGAAGGGTGTGTGTTTCTACCAACAAAAAACAATATAATAGTCCTAACGGAGTGTCTCCATCATGTTACAAGGAGATAAAATGACTGACCACTGGGATTTCTAATATTATAGGGATTTCTTAGCGTAGTTATGACATACAGGACCACAAACAACATCAAAGATGGTGGTCCATCATTCAAGACCTGGCTCACTATTGAGGGAGCTACCTGACAAGTCAGATGTGACAGCAGAGTCACCTTAATGCCCTACTCCCAAATATCCCATACTCCTCCCAGGGGATGAGGATTAACACCAGAGCAGTTTTCTTACCATGTCACGGACAGAAGCTTAGACAAACAGCACCCCATATCCCAGCACCTCTACCATCATTTAGGTGCAGCGTTATGTGGCGTTGACTACAGTCATACCCATATATGAATCTATATACATTTCTACACAGTACAAGGCAATCCTTTCTTGTACCTTACTATAGATTTCTGCCATTGTCCAGGCCGCAGCCTCTTCTTTTATAAGGGTCCACAATGTCTGGCCTTCTAACACTTGATATAGGAGGAGAAAACCCATCCAAGTGACAAAACGACTTATCAGTCCAAATGTTTCCGCTCTAGAACTCGTGACAGTTCATGACATAGACCAGACAGCAAATGGAAGGTGACATAATGTGTTTGTACAGACAGCAGCGTATACGTCTTCTGCTCTAAGCTCAGGCACCGTCTGTATTCCGCACATGATACCTGTATACAATGGGAGAGGCCATTTTGAGGCCTGAAAAGCATTCACAAGACTAAAGGGCCTTTTACACTTAACGGATCTGTTTTTCTGTTTTTTGTTTCACTAGTGTTTCCGGTTCCATTTTTCCATATGGCATATACAGTAATTACATAGAAAGAAATTGGGCTGGGCATAAAATTTCCAATAGATGGTTCCACAAAAACGGAACGGATACGGAAGACATTCCGTATGTACTCCGTTTTTTTTCTGACCCATTGACTTGAATGGAGCCACGTAATATAATTTGCGGGCAATAATAGGACATGTTCTATCTTTGAACGTTTTTTCTGACCCATTGAAATTAATGGTTCAGTATAAGTAACCGATACTGAACTAAAAAAAAAAAAAACGGCCAGTATACTGAACGCAAAAAACGTTCGTGTGCATGATGCCTTACTTGCGGTTTTTGGTGCGGAATTGATGCGGTTTTGCTGGAGATCTCATCCTTGCATTGAAAAAGGGTAAAATCCACCAAAAAGAACCACACAAAGAACTGACTGTTGTGGATTTCAAAATCCGCACGGCAGGTCAATGTCCGCATGGAACGAAAAAGCAAAGCCTCCATGAGAAACGTCTAATCTGATGCACCTTGCTGGTGCTGTATTATACCACGGTTTTTCCACACAAGAATCAGCAGGAAAAAAAAAAAAACACGTAGCTGAACGTGAGGTTAATTTACTTTTCAATTCTCATTTTATGAGGTAAATTTTGACATTAGCAGCAATCTTCCACAAGGTTTCACCATTTGTCATAAAACACAGAGACCATTTCTTAGATAATTTAAGTTTTTATGAACCAAATCGGAATAAATATAGTAATAAGTAAGGAAATCCATTGAAGCGAGGCTACACAATCCATCTCATCTTTATAAAGGAACACTCACAATACAGTGAAAAATGGCCGTCACACAAGAAATATAATTTTTTTTAACGGCCACAGCCAGCACACCGCCATCTTCAGAACCACTGAGGTCTGCAGTCTAGTCACACTGATGTTTTTTGTAAAGGCCCATGAATGACAGCCATCAAAAAAAATAGGACATGTCTAGTGTTGAGCGAACTTGTGTTTTAAGTTTGGCGTCTAAAGTTCGGGTTATCGAAGTATCCCGTTATGGATTTCGCTACTATTGACCATAACGGAATTTAGAATCCATAACGGGATACTTCGATAACCTGAACTTGAACTTTAGACGCCGAACTTAAAAACACAAGTTCGCTCAACACTAGACATGTCCTATTTTAGCTGGTGGCCCCCTTACAATTGAAGGGATTGTTTTTAAAGGCTGTTTTTTAGAAAGTGGCCATTAAATATGGGCAGTTTTTACCGTCCTTTTTTTGAATAACGGTTGTTTGAATGTACCCTTCAGAGTTCCAACATACAGAGCGGCCATGCTGTGCTTGGGATGCGGCCACCTTGCAACTGCGGCGAGTACAGCCGTACAGTACTCTGCCATACGTGGCTGCATCCCAAGCGCAATATGGCCGCTCTCTGTGGTCGTACTCTATAGGAACAACAAAATACCTTCCCATGTCATAACGTATAAAATGTCATAGTACACAGCATTTCTATCCACAAAACATATCAGTAAATAGAAGTCCTGTCTTCTGCTTCTATTCAGAAAGGGGGAGATTGATCAAAACTGGTGTAAAGTAGAACTGGCTTAGTTGCCCATAGCAACCAATCAGATTCCACCTTTCAAAGGAGCTGTGAAGAATGAAAGATGGAATCTCATTGGTTGCTATGGGCAACTAAGCCAGTTCTTATTTACACCAGTTTTGCTAAATGTTCCAACCTAATTATTGCTAAAATACATAAAAGGTATATTTATCAAAACTGGTGTAAAGTAGAACTGGCTAAGTTGCCCATAGCAACCAGATTCCATCTTTCATTTTTTTCAGAGCTCATTTGGGAAATGAAAGACTGAATTTGATCGGTTGCTATGGGCAACTAAGCCAGTTTTCCTCCTACATCACTTTTGATAAATCTCCCCCATTATGTGGAAATGTCCCTCAGAATACTGTATTACTGTGGCATCAAACACTATCATTTTATCCCCGGACTGAAACAGAGGAAGCAGCACTGACCGTAGACTATGCGGGGATTACGCATTTCTATGAAGCCTGGGTGACTTTATGATAAAAATGACAGTATAGGGCCATATTCACACAATCAGGATTTGACATGTATTGTCATCGGAGCTGAAATCTACCTCCAATGTAAAAGAATTTGTCACCCCATTCACATGCTCTGAAAAACAAATCTACGCAAATTTTAAGTGATGCGGGGGGGGGGGGGACATGAGTAAGACCTCATGCACAGGACCACAGTTTTGGTCCGCGTCTGATCAGCATTTTCTGACTTCTATAGGTCTGCAAAAAATGTCACCCGTGTGCTGTCTGCAGCATCTGTGTGGCCGTTTCACGCATTATAGAATAGGTTTTATTCTTGTCCGTTTTGCAGACAGGAATAGGCAGTTTTAGTGAAGTGAGTGAGAAAACTGCGGACTGCACACAGCAGATATCTGTCTTTTGCGGATTGGATATGGTCATGTGCATGAGGCCTAAGTATCATGCTACATATTCCCGCAGATTCTGCAGGAAGAGGTAGCTGTTGATCATCCTCACGCGGATTAGACCCATTGAATGACAGCACTTTAAGGGTACTTTCACACTAGCGTTTTTCTTTTCCGGTGTTGAGTTCCGTCACAGGAGCTCAATACCGGAAAGTTTTATCCTAATTTATTCTGAATGGAGAGCAATCTGTTCAGGATGCATCAGTTCGGTCCCTCTTACGTTTTTTGGGACAGAGAAAATACCACAGCATGCTGCAGTTTTCTCTCTGGCCAAAAATCCTGAACACATGCCGGATCCGGTTTTACGGATGACACCGGACAGACAGATCTGGTATTTCAATGCATTTGTCAGATAGATCTGCATCCGGATCCGTCTGACATATGCATCCGTTTGCGTCCGGCCTGCCGGAATCCTCTGCCGCAAGTGTGAAAGTACCCTAACACCTGCACGTCCAGATTTCTGCTCCAGATCCTCTGGTAAGTACGTGTCAGGTTTGCCACGGACAAGTGTGAACATACCCTGACTGGCTAACAAAGAAAAACACTGACGAATTCTCAGCCCGATTTCTAGCTAGTGGTCTGACAACTAATATGGCTGCCCTTACAGCTTAAAGGTTGTCATTAGACTCCTGAACAGCAAACCTATCTTAGGCCCCATTCACATAACTGTATTTTTGGTCCACATTTAATCCGCATTTTTTGTGGATCCAAAGTGGACCCGTTAATTTCAATGGGGCTGCACACGGTATCCGCATACGCATGTCTGTTCCGTGGCCCCGCAAAAAAAATACGCGTCCTATTCTTGCCCATATTTGCGGATAAGAATAGCCATTTTTATCATGGAGAAGGATATTCTGCTACGCAAAATGCCAGCATCCATGTTTTGAGGATCCACTATTTGCAGTCCACAAAAACGGATACGGTCGCGTGAATGAGCCCTTATCATGAGGCAACATGGATTTTTTTTAGTGCAAAACTAGGAAGGGCTGCCACGCAGGGCAAGGTGACAACGGCTACAAGAACCATAATAACAACCAAAATGGCAGCTATTCCCGGATTCAGCTACCGCCAAGAAGAGGAAGATTCAAGGACTTCTATTTACAAGGGACTATACATGTTTTACTGAAGTGCACAAACTGAATCAGTACACTCAAAAATTAAAGCCGTATGTGGCGTAAAATCCCTAAATTATGGCGTCCAATCCAACAACATGACCACAGGAAAACATCTTCCCAAAGCTGCGTAATTCTGTAGCCTAATTGGCTAAGTCGGGCTGCACGCCGCCACAAAAGGGCTAATCCACTTTCGTGCTGTAAACGCATAGCGGTATTAAGGATGCTGTGAACGGCACCCTAGGCCGAAGTCTGAACGTTTACTGAAAACCCACAAGCATTGTGACCATGGAAAAAAAATGGCAGAACGCAAAGGAAAAAAATAAAAAATAAAGCTGGATCTTCAGGCACAAATTAAATACGGTTTGACACTCATTCCAATAACGTCCACACAACGTCCTCGCCGTCCACATATCTAGAAGCATCCTCGAGGCGAGTCCATCGAAGGAGGTCCTTTTAACCGATTAAAATCACAAACATTTCAAGTCGTTCGCGTCAAATCCCCCACAGAGAAAGGGCACAGCCAAGAAAGAAGCCTAAACGGGTCGGCGTTGGACTATTTAAAGATGGCTTCTCTCTAAACGGGGGATGCTGCGAGCAGGGGTTGCCATGGTGATGCCAGCAATACTTTCGCTCTTTTGCTTTAGACGTGGAGTGTTGTCATTGAGATGGATTCCAGGCAGCAAACAAATGTGACTTCAGGAGATATACTATAGAGGGGGAGAATTTCAATTTTTGTTTTTTTAATCTAGTTTATCGGGAGTTGGGGGGGTAACATCAACTTACGAAGGCAGATACAGGAATCAGGAAAGAAAACGGAGAAGGGACAGATAAAAGGGTTTTTTCCCCCCACCTTTTCTTATACAATTTGGAAACCGTACGCTGTCAACGGTCAGGTTTCGCCGTAGCCCTGAACACCCCATTTCTTTCCTGGCGTAAAACGGCACAATACGTCTGCCCTGGCATCAGCACATACACAGGAGCCGCAGGACACAGCGGTGGGCAGAACGCAGCCTGGGTGACACGGGTGCTGGCTGTAAACGATATTTTTAGGAGGTGGAGGAGGTCAGGCATGACATTTTCCACCTCCACAGCCCTGACATTGCCAGTCTAAATGCAACACCTCAACAAATGCAACCCCAGCTGCCGGGAGAGAAGCGGCGCCCGCCCCCCCTCCTCCCCGCACAAAGAGCACAACCCTGGCCCCCCTATCACCCACCAGGGGGGCATTGACAGTGGCATTAACCCCTTCTTCGCAGAGGGATCTGGCCCTGGGGCTGTCAGCGGGGTGAGGCCGCCTGCTTAACCCTATGGTCGCCACAGGTCTACTCAGGGAATGGGGGGGGTCAATGGGCACGGTGCATAAGCTCATTATCATCGGCTGAGGGGCACAGAGAGGGTTAAACCAGCCCCTTCCCAGCAACAGAGGATGGATGCTATGGAGGGATCTGCAGTAACAGGGGAGGGAAGGCTGCAGTCAGCCCGGGATCAGGGGGGACAGGCGGGTGGAGGGGCGTCTTACCTTCAGACAGCTCCAGCTCCAGCTCGGCCAGCCTGGCTCTCACCTCCAGGGGAAGGGACACACTGTCCAGGCTGCGGTCAGCCATCCTCCAGCTCTTAGATTGGGGTTCAAGCGAGCAGCACTCAGGTCTCCCCCCAGCTCTGTCTTTGTCAGGCTCTCCTTCAGCCAGGCATGGGAAGGGAGGGGGTCTGCAGAGGAAATGCACTGATTTGCTCCCTCCTTTGATGGGTGTCTTTTTAGTTTGTATGCAGCGATGGAAGGTGCCGAGGCTTCTCTGTCACTGCCCGGGGCTGCGGTGCATCAGGCCGGCTCCTAGCTGCACGGAGCGTACACAGCAGACGGGCAGCCCACCCTGGCAGGTCTGCAGATCATTCTCTGAGAGCCGCTCTTTCCAGTGAGGAGAGGAAGAGGAGGGAGGGGCTCGCGGCCAGGCAGGCACACATACAGACGGTGCACCTTAAAGACGCAGTGCCATGCGCTCCGTGCGCCGTCAGAGCTGCGCTCTCCCCCCTCTCACAGCCTGCCCCGCCGCACCACTGCCACCATATGGGCAGCTCTCCATTGGTGCTGCTCCCACGTGGATAGGCGGTCACGTGACCCAGATTTGACATCACGAGTGGAAATGTCAGATTTAATCTCTCCTCTGTTTTGGCCCTGTTCATCTCGTCTGCGTCCTATCCTGCGACAGCTCTCTGCGAAATGTCTCTAGGCGCCTTAGGCCTCATGCACACACAGTGTTTTTTCACTGTCAGTGATTTGGCTTCAGTGGTCCGTGTCCGATTTTGCTTCAGTTGTGTTTCCTTGTGTCTCCCTTTTTTTTTTGTCTGACGGGAAAAAAAGGAAGGTTAATGAAAAGTGTAATTTTATTGCACCAAGGTCTTGTAGAAAAAAAACGGACGCGGACACGGATAACATACCAGTTGTGCATTAGTTTTTTTTGACGGACCCATTGACTTGAATGGGTCTGTCCTCCGTCCGTATGTGTTTTGCGGATCCGATCCATGTATCCGTGGATCCGTAAAAATCATACGGACGTCTGAATGGAGCCTTACAGGGGGGTGATCAATGACAGGGGGGTGATCAGGGAGTCTATATGGGTGATCACCCCCCTGTAAGGCTCCATTCAGACATTTTTTTGGCCCAAGTTAGCGGAAATTATTATTATTATTTTTTTTTCTTACTTACAAAGTCTCATATTTCACTAACTTGTGTCAAAAAATAAAATCTCACATGAACTCACCATACCCCTGACGGAATCCAAAATTTTTTAGACATTTATATTCCAGACTTCTTCTCACGCTTTAGGGCCCTTAAAATGCCAGGGCAGTATAAATACCCCACATATGACCCCATTTCGGAAAGAAGACACCCCAAGGTATTCCGTGAGGGGCATATTGAGTCCATGAAAGATTGAAATTTTTGTCCCAAGTTAGCGGAAAGGGAGACTTTGTAAGAAAATACAAAAAAAAAAAACAATTTCCGCTAACTTGTGCCAAAAAAGAATAAAATTCTATGAACTCGCCATGCCCCTCATTTGAATACCTTGGGGTGTCTTCTTTCCAAAATGGGTTCACATGTGGGGTATTTATACTGCCCTGGCATTTTAGGGGCCCGAAAGCGTGAGAAGAAGTCTGGGATCTAAATGTCTGAAAATGCCCTCCTAAAAGGAATTTGGGCCCCTTTGCGCATCTAGGCTGCAAAAAAGTGTCACACATGTGGTATCGCCGTACTCAGGAGAAGTTGGGGAATGTGTTTTGGGGTGTCATTTTACATATACCCATGCTGGGTATATGTAAAATGACACCCCAAAACACATTGCCCAACTTCTCCTGAGTACGGCGATACCAGATGTGTGACACTTTTTTGCAGCCTAGGTGGGCAAAGGGGCCCACATTCCAAAGAGCACCTTTCGGATTTCACCAGTCATTTTTTACAGATTTTGATTTCAAACTACTTCTCACGCATCTGGGCCCCTAAAATGCCAGGGCAGTATAACTACCCCACAAGTGACCCCATTTTAGAAAGAAGACACCCCAAGGTATTTCGTGATGGGCATAGTGAGTTCATGGAAGTTTTTATTTTTTGTCACACGTTAGTGAAATATGAGACTTTGTAAGAAAAAAATAAAATAAAAATAAATCATCATTTTCCGCTAACTTGTGACAAAAAATAAAAAGTTCTATGAACTCACTATGCCCATCAGCGAATACCTTAGGGTGTCTACTTTCCGAAATGGGGTCATTTGTGGGGGTTTTCTACTGTCTGGGCATTGTAGAACCTCAGGAATCATGACAGGTGCTCAGAAAGTCAGAGCTGCTTCAAAAAGTGGAAATTCACATTTTTGTACCATAGTTTGTAAACGCTATAACTTTTACCCAAACCATTTTTTTTTTACCCAAACATTTTTTTTTATCAAAGACATGTAGAACAATAAATTTAGCGAAAAATTTATATATGGATGTCGTTTTTTTTGCAAAATTTTACAACTGAAAGTGAAAAATGTTATTTGTTTGCAAAAAAATCCTTAAATTTCGATTAATAACAAAAAAAGTTAAAATGTCAGCAGCAATGAAATACCACCAAATGAAAGCTCTATTAGTGAGAAGAAAAGGAGGTAAAATTCATTTGGGTGGTAAGTTGTATGACCGAGCAATAAACCGTGAAAGTAGTGTAGTGCAGAAGTGTAAAAAGTGGCCTGGTCATGAAGGGGGTTTCAGCTAGGGGGGCTGAGGTGGTTAATATATATACAACCGGCCTGGGATGAATGATTTACTAATGTAATGAAGGTTTCCCTTCACACCAGGAGGATTTTGCCATTGAATGGGGCTAGGGTTCATGTACACGAACGTGCAAAACACTCCGTATGCATACTGTTTTTCCGTTCCGTTCAAAGATAGATCATGTCCTATTATTGTCCGCATAACGGACAAGGATAGGACTGTTCCATTAGGGGCCAGATATTCAGTTCAGTAAAAAACGGAATGCACACGGATGTCATCTGTATTTTTTGCGGATCCGTTTTTTGTAGACCGCAATACACTGAAAAAGTCATACGGTCATGTGCAATAGGCCTCATAGTGCTGTGAGTTCCAGCCCGACCGCAAGTCTGCTGTACTGCGGTAACAGCATCGTACAGAAGGCAGGAGATGACCGCAACATAATGCTGTGAGTTCAGGTCCGCTGAGCCACGGTCGGTCCGGGAAAGGCGGCCATCACACAGGCGGTTTTTATTTCCAAACCGCAAGCATTCATCTGAAGCCGCCCTTAGGAGTCATTAACCAGTTGAGGAATATGGCGAATCTACAGGTACAACCACATTTCTGCACGGAACCGTTGCAGAGCCGCATGCACGCGGTGCGTATTATGCGTGGATATTTCACAAGCATTTTTGTGAAGAAAAATACCAGCTAAGCAGATGTATTCTGATGAATCTATTCTGACATTTTTTGTGCAGAGATTAACCTGCGGTGCGGATTTTCAGCGCAGATTTCATCTGGATCTGCGGGCAAATCTGTATTAAAATTGACGAGTAAAGCCTCATTCACACGTCCATGTCCATGCTTAAATCCGTGAAAAGGTGGTCAGTGATGCCTCCGTGAAGATGTCTATGATGGATCCGTGTGTGCTTCATGTGTCCGTTTTTTGCTGTCCGTCTGTCATCCATGTTTCACTGACCCTGCACAGCTGAAAAATAATTTTCAAAGCATCTCTTCCTAATGATTCATGAAACATGGATGGCATCCGTGGCTTTCTCAGACCTGTAGACTATAATGGGCATGATGGATCCGTGAACACGGGCAAAATAGAGCATGCATCCGTGCTAAAACACTGATGTGTGAATACACACATTAAAATGAATGGGGACATGTGCTGTCCGCGGAGAACATGTACAGTACACGTCCGTGGAACACTAACGTGTGAATGAGGCTTAAAGGGGTTGTCTCACTTCTGTAAGTGGCATTTATCATGTAGAAGTTAGGACAAGGCACTTACTAATGTATTGTTATCCATATTGCTTCCTTTGCTGGCTGGATTAATTTTTCCATCACATTACACACTGCTCGTTTCCATGGTTACAGACCACCCTGCAATCCTTCAGTGGTGGTCGTGCTTGTACAATATAGGAAAAAGCACTAATCTATGTGCACTTCCTTGGTCCCGGCCATCAGAGAGGCTGACGCTTTTTCCTATATTGTGCAAGCACGACCACCACTGATGGATTGCAGGGTGGTCTGTAACCATGGAAACAAGCAGTGTGTAATGTGATGGAAAAATGAATCCAGCCAGAAAAGAAAGCAATATGGACAATCACAATACATTAGTAAGTGCCTTGTATTAACTTCCTCTACATGATAGATGACACTGAAGTGAGACAACCCTTTAACACATGCAGATTGTGGTGCAGAAACAGCTGAATCAGCATGAAAATCTGGACGTAAAATCTGTGTAAATTACACCGCTGTGTCCATGTACCCTAAGGCCTCTTTCACACGGGCGTCATGCATTTTCTGAACCGACCCAAACTCACAGCATCAGGCCTCTTGCACACAAACGTTTTTTTTCCCGTTTACGTTCCGTTTTGTGCGTTCCGTATACGGAACCATTCATTTTAATAGTTCCGCAAAAAAAACCTGAATGTACTCCGTATGCATACTGTTTTTCCGTTCCGTTCAAAGATAGAACATGCCCTATTATTGTCCGCATAAGGCACAAGGATAGGACTGTTCTATTAAGGGCCAGATGTTCCGTAAAAAACGAAATGCACACGGATGTCATCTGTATTTTTTGCGGATCCGTTTTTGGCAGACCGCAATACACTGGTGATGGATCATGTGACGGACCATGTGATGAGCGCAGTGACGTCACCACAGGTCCTTTTCCTACTGCACAGCAAAGATAAAGACAGAAGAGAAGCCGGGCTGCGCGAACAAGTGGATTAAGGTGAGTTAAGTTATATATTATTTTTTTTTAACCCCTCCAGCCCTATTGTACTATGCATTCTGTTTTAAGAATGCTATTATTTTCCCTTATAACCATGTTATAAGGGAAAATAATAAAGATCAGGTCCCCAGCCCGATCATCTCCTAGCAACCGTGCGTGAAAATCGCACCGCATCCGCACTTGCTTGCGGATGCTTGCGATTTTCGCGCAGCCCTATTCACTTCTATGGGGCCTGCGTTGCGTGGAAAATGCACAATATAGAACATGCTGCGATTTTCACGCAACGCACAAGTGATGCGCGAAAATCACCGCTCATGTGCACAGCCCCATAGAAATGAATGGGTCCGGATTCAGTGCGGGTGCAATGCGTTCACCTCATGCATTGCACCCGCCCGGAAATCTGGCCCTTGTGAAAGGGGCCTAAGACTTGAAGGCCAAGCTGTAAAATAATCCTGGAGCATCTTTTCCTAGTGTGGTGCCTTTCTTCCATTAGGGTACACTGGGTGGATTTTGCATTCAGATTTGGCGGGTGAAGAACCATCAGCATTTTATAGTGGAAGTTTACTGGAGGCCGCTCTGCGTTAAAAAAAAAATCCACATAGAAACTGACATGCAACCTGAATTCTGAATCTGCAGTAGGAGCGGTGAAGGAGCTCACGAGCGGACCCGAACGCCTCCGTCCAGCCCTGATGCAGTCTGAATGGAGCGGATCCGCTCAGACTGCATCAGTCTGGCGGCGTTCAGCCTCCGCTCCGCTCGCCTCCGCACGGACAGGCGGACAGCTGAACGCTGCTTGCAGCGTTCAGCTGTCCGCCTGGCCGTGCGGAGGCGTGCGGATCCGTCCAGACTTACAATGTAAGTCAATGGGAACGGATCCGCTTGAAGAGGTCACCATATGGCTCAATCTTCAAGCGGATCCGTCCCCCATTGACTTTACATTGAAAGTCTGAACGGATCCGCTCAGGCATCTTGCGCACTTAGAAAATTTTCTAAGTTATTAATGCAGACGGATCCGTACTGAACGGAGCCTCCGTCTGCATTAATATGATCGGATCCGTTCAGAACGGATCCGATCAAGCGCTAGTGTGAAAGTAGCCTAAAGGGGTTGTCCGGGTTCAGCAATAACCATATTTTCACCCGGGCAGCCCCCCTGATGTTAGCCCTTCCGCCCAGCAGTGTGTTCGGTGATGTCACCGGCTCTGATGGGCTGGCTTTAGCGCTAGGAGCTTTGGCAGGAGGACCCAACTGCGGTAGGACGGGTTCGCTGTCTACAGGAATCTGCGGACAGAGTACTGCGCTTCCGTGAGAAGCCCCAGCCAGAGCCGGAGGTCCTTATCCCAGGATTGCCTGTGCCCCCAATTTGCCAATTGGGGTGCGTGTCCACTACCACCTTCACGTACTGCCCGAAAGTCGTCTACCAGCTACCATGGAAAATGGCCTCGGCAAGGGAGAGAGCGGCCCAGGATTCACCACCACGTGAGGAGGACTGCCTACCAGCTCCTTTGCAGCCGGAGGTACTGGATCTATTTCTGATGGCAGGAGAGTCCGGACCTATGAAGCAAAAAGTTGCGGCTACCATGAAAAGCGTGACCACCCGGTCACTACCCAGGTTTGCCAGTAGGTGTCACCAAAGCACCACAGTTGCTGTGCACCTGGACTACGAGCAGCAGGAAAAACATCTCATCCGTTTCAGCAGCAGCAGTGAGGAGGATCTGAGGTCCTTCCTCTCTGAAGAGCTCCTCTTCATTTGGCAGTGGCATCTAAAGAAAACCATGGACAATTGGGAGCCACGGCATGAACTACTCCTGATGGCACTAGGACTAGTTGGCATTTTATTTGTTTTGGTTGCCCCTGTTTGTCCTCACCTAGATAGACATGTCTGTTAGGACTCCCCCCAAAATACCTCCAAGTTGCGTACAGTTACGCACAATTCCTTTTTCTCCCCCTTTTCAGGTTAATTAGGAGCCCCCTCTCTAAAAGGGTTCTCAGTACCTTTGCTATTCCTATACACATGTGGATTACAAATTACATTGTTATCTCATATAGATTACAAATAATGACATTATTTCCCATGGATTACAGGGAACATTGTTGCACTTCAGGTTCCACTTTGGTGCACTTGACAAGTCAAGCACTGAAGAAAAGACTCTAATGTGATTGTATTGCACTGTTTAATTGCAGTATGTAATTGTGTTATCTATTTGCACTATTTCTGCACTAACCTTTTTACATTTTCAGCAACATTTAAGTATATTGTGCCCATTGTGTGTATTCTTTTGCAGGTGCCGCAATGTGATTTTATGCACTTTTGTATGGTCTCTGCACTGTATACTGTTAGCCAGATAGCTAACGACCTTACTTTATTGCTCATATGGACTGCCTCTGAGGACGTTTAATACGAATGGTTCTTATGTTACCTTGTGTTAGCTAGAAAGCCTAGGTATTGTATTATTGCTACACAAGGGGAAACGAGTGATAAGTCACAAGCAGATCTAAAATCGTCGAGGGTAACCCGCTGCTAATATGGCTTTGGAGGGAAAAGTCCTAAAGATACGGGAGAGCACTGCCTCCTCCTCCTAATTTGTGTATGTTCCTCCTAAATTTTGTAGCTACCTGTTTAGACATCAAGGTGATGAAGCGTAAAGCATTATTAGACCTTGGTGCTTGGAAGGGAATACAGGCTGAAGCCACCATTCTATTTGCAGACTCTTAGCATCATGGAGGGATTACAGTACATGACACCCCCACGCTTCTGGTGGTACTAGTGCTCGGTATCCACAACGGGAGTATTTGAAATCTTTGTGCAGTCTTTTTTGGTTCATTGGTTATTACACAGAAGGCAAACTGTGAATAGACACCCTACTCATACGGGCAGGAACCTATTGGTAGCCGTCTTTATGTCAGTCTACAGGGAGTGCAGAATTATTAGGCAAGTTGTATTTTTGAGGATTAATTTTATTATTGAACAACAACCATGTTCTCAATGAACCCAAAAAACTCATTAATATCAAAGCTGAATATTTTTGGAAGTAGTTTTTAGTTTGTTTTTAGTTTTAGCTATTTTAGGGGGATATCTGTGTGTGCAGGTGACTATTACTGTACATAATTATTAGGCAACTTAACAAAAAACTAATATATACCCATTTCAATTATTTATTTTTACCAGTGAAACCAATATAACATCTCAACATTCACAAATATACATTTCTGACATTCAAAAACAAAACAAAAACAAATCAGTGACCAATATAGCCACCTTTCTTTGCAAGGACACTCAAAAGCCTGCCATCCATGGATTCTGTCAGTGTTTGGATCTGTTCACCATCAACATTGCGTGCAGCAGCAACCACAGCCTCCCAGACACTGTTCAGAGAGGTGTACTGTTTTCCCTCCTTGTAAATCTCACATTTGATGATGGACCACAGGTTCTCAATGGGGTTCAGATCAGGTGAACAAGGAGGCCATGTCATTAGATTTTCTTCTTTTATACCCTTTCTTGCCAGCCACGTTGTGGAGTACTTGGACGCGTGTGATGGAGCATTGTCCTGCATGAAAATCATGTTTTTCTTACCTTGCAGACTTCTTCCTGTACCACTGCTTGAAGAAGGTGTCTTCCAGAAACTGGCAGTAGGACTGGGAGTTGAGCTTGACTCCATCCTCAACCCAAAAAGGCCCCACAAGCTCATCTTTGATGATACCAGCCCAAACCAGTACTCCACCTCCACCTTGCTGGCGTCTGAGTCGGACTGGAGCTCTCTGCCCTTTACCAATCCAGCCATCTGGCCCATCAAGACTCACTCTCATTTCATCAGTCCATAAAACCTTTGAAAAATCAGTCTTGAGATATTTCTTGGCCCAGTCTTGATGTTTCAGCTTGTGTGTCTTGTTCAGTGGTGGTCGTCTTTCAGCCTTTCTTACCTTGGCCATGTCTCTGAGTATTGCACACCTTGTGCTTTTGGGCACTCCAGTGATGTTGCAGCTCTGAAAAATGGCCAAACTGGTGGCAAGTGGCATCTTGGCAGCTGCACGCTTGACTTTTCTCAGTTCATGGGCAGTTATTTTGCGCCTTGGTTTTTCCACACGCTTCTTGCGACCCTGTTGACTATTTTGAATGAAACGCTTGATTGTTCGATGATCACGCTTCAGAAGCTTTGCAATTTTAAGAGTGCTGCATCCCTCTGCAAGATATCTCACTATTTTTGACTTTTCTGAGCCTGTCAAGTCCTTCTTTTGACCCATTTTGCCAAAGGAAAGGAAGTTGCCTAATAATTATGCACACCTGATATAGGGTGTTGATGTCATTAGACCACACCCCTTCTCATTACAGAGATGCACATCACCTAATATGCTTAATTGGTAGTAGGCTTTCGAGCCTATACAGCTTGGAGTAAGACAACATGCATAAAGAGGATGATGTGGTCAAAATACTCATTTGCCTAATAATTCTGCACGTAGTGTATGTATGTATATTCTCATGCAGCACTTAACCTTTTTTAGGTACCCTTAGAGCACATCCTAAGCACAAGACGAGGGTGGATTGGTTTTAAGTACGGGGGAATGTAACGCCCCAGAGTGGCATTACCACTCATACACCTTTCTTCTATCTGTGTATGCTAATATCACGTCATCTATGCATTTATTTCCAGGTCCTGTATAATGTGCATATCTATTTCTATGCAACAGTTTATGTTCATGTGTATTTATTTCAGGTCCAAACAATGTGCAATTCCTATTTTGTAACTGTTATGTTGATATGTAATGTGCCTGGTTCACCAGGAGGTGACAGCAAACATGGAAGTGCTACATAGACATAGAATGGAGCTTTCCATTCCATTCCAACCCCCTTCTGAGGAGGAGTGGGCTAATCCCACTTCCTGCACGAAGGGTGGGGACCACTTAAAGGTCAGTGCTAGCTTACCCCAAGCTAGGTAAAGGTGTGCAGGGCCACGTCTCTTTGCGACGTGCCCAAGCCAGCCAGAGCACCCTAAGCTCAGCTGGACATTGAGGCCAAAACTTAGAGCCTCAGAAACCAGGAAGAAAGTTGCCTGGTAGAACTTAAGAGACAGACTACAGAGAGAAGTTGCAGCATACAGCAAAACCTGAGTCATACAGTCATCCTGTCAGTACAGCAGAGCCAGTGAGCAACAGATGTAGGAGAGTTGAATTTGCCTGCTAAAGTTTCATGCTAAAGCATGAAAGAGGGACAATGTCTACAAGCAGGCCTGTGAGGGACAATGTCTACAAGCAGGCCTGTGAGGGACAATGTCTACAAGCAGGCCTGTGAGGGACAATGTCTACAAGCAGGCCTGTGAGGGACAATGTCTTCAAGCAGGCCTGTGAGGGACAATGTCTACAAGCAGGCCTGTGAGGGACAATGTCTACATGCAGGCCTGTGAGGGACAATGTCTACAAGCAGGCCTGTGAGGGACAATGTCTACAAGCAGGCCTGTGAGGGACAATGTCTACAAGCAGGCCTGTGAGGGACAATGTCTACAAGCAGGCCTGTGAGGGACAATGTCTACAAGCAGGCCTGTGAGGGACAATGTCTACAAGCAGGCCTGTGAGGGACAATGTCTACAAGCAGGCCTGTGAAGGAACAATGTCTACAAGCAGGCCTGTGAAGGAACAATGTCTACAAGCAGGCCTGTGAGGGACAATGTCTACAAGCAGGCCTGTGAGGGACAATGTCTACAAGCAGGCCTGTGAGGGACAATGTCTACAAGCAGGCCTGTGAAGGACAATGTCTACAAGCAGGCCTGTGAGGGACAATGTCTATAAGCAGGCCTGTGAGGGACAATGTCTACAAGCAGGCCTGTGAAGGACAATGTCTACAAGCAGGCCTGTGAGGGAACAATGTCTACAAGCAGGCCTGTGAGGGAACAATGTCTACAAGCAGGCCTGTGAGGGAACAATGTCTACAAGCAGGCCTGTGAGGGACAATGTCTACAAGCAGGCCTGTGAGGGACAATGTCTACAAGCAGGCCTGTGAGGGACAATGTCTACAAGCAGGCCTGTGAAGGAAAATGTCTACAAGCAGGCCTGTGAAGGAACAATGTCTACAAGCAGGCCTGTGAAGGAACAATGTCTACAAGCAGGCCTGTGAGGGACAATGTCTACAAGCAGGCCTGTGAAGGAACACATGTCTAGAGGGGACAGCTGGCCCTGGGACATCGTTGGTCATTCCATCCATACTAGCAATCCATTTGGTAGAAGAACATAATAAGGATATGACTGTTATTAACCAGCTCTCCGTAAGAGAGTTTGGATGTATTATTTCTAGATTTCTCCGTATCTTGGTTGATGATCGGGTCTTAGGATACTGCCACACATTCAGGTTTTTTTATTTAGTTTTTGAAACCAAAATAATTTGGGGATCATAAAGACTGAGTAATGGGGAGTTCACATCACCGTTATTTTTCTGTTCTCATCAGTTATGCACATTTGCCATCCGTTTAAGCCATTTCCACCTGAGATCCGTTTTTTTAGATGGAAAAATAGTAATGCTTGTATTTTGGAGGGATAACCCCTTTAACCCCTTTGCGCATATTCATGTACACGTACATGGGGGAATGCGGTCTCTTTCCACATCCCCACGTTCATGTACGTGATCCGATTGGAAGGGTACAAGAGCTGCACCCACCTGATCAGCAGCACGGGTCTGGCTGCTTCTGACAGCTGGGACCCTGCTGTATCCACCACCATCAGTGAAAATGCTGATGCCTGCGGATTAACCCTTCATATGCCACGGTCAGTGCTGACCACGGCATGTGCGGGGTTGACAGAGGGAGGGGTCTCCCTCTGACTCTATCAACCCCCCGAGCTGCGGTGACAGGGGGCGATGGCAGCCCCAATGCCTTACACAGGCATTGGAGCCTGCCAATGCCTGTGTAAGGCTTGCAGAAATCCATGTGCTTGGTGCCCCATTCAAATGAGTGGAACTGATTTTCAGTCGCAGAACTTTCTGCCACAAAATATGCCGCATGTGAAGGCACCCTTAGGCCTCATGCACACGGCCGTTGTGCGACTGTTCCGTGCATTGGGGGCTGCAATTTGCGGTGCCCAATGCACGGGCAACGTCCGTTCGGCGGCCGGGACGGATCGAGACCTATTCAACCCCCTGATCTGACTTTCTGAGCAAGGAGAAGATTCCCGGATACAGGCGGTGCTGGGCTCCAGCACGGTTAGTGCAGCCCCTTGGGCTCCTTACCAGGCTGATTTACATATATATAAAATCTTTTTAACAGAAATGAAACCACTCAGATATATGGGACAGGTATATTTGCGGACATGCTAGCGGCAATCTAGCCGTGCATGTCCGCATCTCTGTAGGGTAAAAAGAGGTGACAGAATCCCTTTTAGGGGTATTCGGGTTACAGAACTTTATCTCCTATCCACACTGCAGTGCCCAGCTATCTCCGGCACTACTCAGGAATGAATGGAGAGATGGCATGCTTTTCTGACCGGCCTCTCCATCCAATTCAGAAGGGTTCCACGGGGTATGGGGCACCCGTTCTTGTGATTAATAGGGGTCTCAGCGGTAGGCCCCACCGATCTGATAGTTATCCCCTATACTGTGGGCAGAGAATAACTTTTTATAACCGGGATATCCCTTTAAAAATTTTGGCTTGGGAAGAAACAAGCTGAGGGGCTCAGCTACACAGCTACAAAGACTGGCTTTTTACGCCAGTCTTTGTTTCCCCCTGACGCTGGCGGAGAATGCGCCTAATTTATGATGAGTAAAGTAGTTTTTTTGTTACTTTTACACCTAAAACTGATGTAATTAATGTAAGGAAATGTAAGTAAATATGCCGATGCCCCGGCCTGGCCCTCACCACTCCCAAGTTGTGAGGGTGGCATAAAAACACCCGTGCAACAAAATAGTGTAGCATGGACATTTAAAAAGTAACAAAAATGGGTCTGGCGACTATTTCTACGCCTAAAACCAGCATAAAAACGTGAGTAAATGACCCCCCTGAGACTCATACAGTCTCAGCATTTCCGCACTGAAATTCAACGCAAAATCTGCACTATTTGGTGAAGATTTCAGCCAGATATGCGGATTATTTACAACTGCAGAGAAGCCACGGTGGGCCTGCTACCTGAGGCTATGTTCACACTACATCATTTTGAAGCTGAAAACTACAGAGCTGATTTGAAGAGAAATCAGCTGCTGAAATTCAGGCCATTTTTGGTGTATTTCTTTTTTCTTATTTCCAGCTGCGTAAACACCTGCAAAGTGCATATCAGATGGCAAAAAGGTGTATTTAGAGTGTGTTTTGGCAAAATCAGCAGCAAAAACATTTTTTAAATCAGTGGCGTAAAAATCGGTGCCCTTGACGTATTACCAGCGAATTATGGTGTGTAAAACAGGCATCTTACGGGTCAAAGTATTCTACTGATTCTGCCATGTGAACATAGCCTAAGTTGGGGGTACTGAGGGTTGGCCCACTTATAAGCTTCTGTCTGCCATCTTAATTTTAGGAATCCCTGTCTGCAGGTACCAGCTATGGTTTCGTGCCCAGGCATCGCATAGGGAGGTGTCGTGAGATGAGATTATCAGAAGCTGTTGTTACATAAATCAATCCGAATTGTGAGCAAGATACAGATTTAGGTTTTGTTCACATTTGTGATAAACGTATCCTGCAGGCTGTTCCAGCAGAGTTCACCAGATCCAACCTATCTGGTTACTGCTGGTCACTGTTGGATCCCATTGACTATAATGGAAAGTGTCCAGATTCCTGCCAGTTCCCATTATAGTCCGGAGGTGAATGGTAGTATCTGGCTAGGATCCGGTGAGCTCCAGCAGACTGTTCTCTGCAGGAACAGCCTGTCTGATATGATTATTCCAGGTGTGAACGTAGCCAGAGGCGAAAGAAGGTGCAGGAAAGGCCTGTTACTGTTGCCATGTTTTGTGCCTCATGTTGCCCCACATTGTTTGTGCACCCGTTTGGGCTGATGGGCCACTGCACAGGGCAGCACCAAGCCTACCAGCACAAGGGCCCGCCCCAGAGCCTGCAGTGTGGTCCAGCAGAGCGGCTGTGAGACTGTCCTTAGGTCAGAGGGAGAGACGTGGACATCCAGAGTGCCAAGTGGTGCCGTACAAGTGGCCTGAGTGTTGACACTGGGAAAGAAGCTGGACAAGATGTGACAGGATCAATAGATTTCTAGGAGATGAGCCAAGTGATAGAGAGTCATCGCTTCTCCTGCGTAAAGTGAAAAGCTGAAATGTTGCATGGTGAACTGCAGGTTAATCTGTGTGAAGTTACTGCTGTTTTTGCTGTTAAATTGAACATCCTTAAAGGGGTTGTCTCATCATGGACAATGGGGGCATATCGCTAGGCTATGCCCCCATTGTCTTATAGGTGCGGGTCCCACGGCACCTATATCGAGAACGGACCCCTGCAATTGAAGGAGGGCACACTGCGCAGCCGCCTTCCATTAATTTTCTATGGGGCCGGTGAAAATAGCCTAGCTCTGGCTCGGCTATTTCCATCAGCCCCATAGAAATTTATGGGAGCGGGGCCACGCATGCGCGGTAAGCTCTCATTTACTTCGATGGGGAGCTGGCTTGGTGGTGGCCAGACCGGAGTCCTCCAGCCACCAGCAAACACATCTATAAGTCAATAGGGGCATTTCCTAGCAATATCATTGTCTATGATGAGAAAACCCCTTTAAGTCCCCTTTCACACAAGTGAGTTTTCCGTGCGGATGCGATGTATGAAGTGGACGCATAGCACCCGCAATGAATCCTGACCCATTCATTTCAATGGGTCTGTGCACATGAGGAGTTTTTCACACATTAGTTCTGCGTTGCGTGAGAATGGCAGTATGTTCTATATTCTGTGTTTTTCACACAGCCCTGGTCCCATAGAAGTGAATGGGGCTCCAGTAAAAAACGGATTGCATCCGGATGTAATCTGCATGCAGTCCGGATGCAATGCGTTTTTCACTGATGGTTGCTAGGAGATGTTGTTTCTAAGTCTTCAGTTTTTTTTTTACACGCATGAAAAACGCATGAAAAACGGATTGCGCCCGCGCAGAAAAAACTGAAACACTGACCACAATTGCAGACAAAACTGATTTAACTTCATTGCGAAATGGTGCAAGTTTCATTGAACGCATCCTGAGAGAATCAATATAGTTCGTTTGAAAGAGGCTTAAAGGGGTTTTCCGGTTTCAGTAAAAAAAAAAGCCTGCAATAAAGAATAGAGCAGTACTTACCTTGCAGATCCAGTATTGACACTCCAGTTCTCCCTGCTGCCCTCTTTTACCAGGCTGCAGCGGTAATATCATGTTTATAACATGTGACCACTGCAACCAATCGCTGTTCCCAGTGGTACACTTAAGAGCCCAGTGATTGGCTGCAGCAGTCGTAGTTGTTGACGCGATGTTACCGCTTCAGCTGGGTAAACAGATCCTGGGAGGTAAAATTGGAGCCAAGGTTGCACTGGCCATAGACCCTAGCGGGAAATTTCCTGGTGGGACCCAAGCCCTCCTCACAACCGCAGGTCGCATATATAGCGATCTGATGCTCTCAGCATTAATTAATGCTAGGAGCATCTGGTACTTATGCAACGGGTGCCTCCGCCCAGGGCCCTCTATATTGCGTCCCAGGTGTAGAAAATGCCGAGTGGTATGTTGCGGCCCAAAATGTCTCTTATTGTGTGTCACGGTGCTCCTACCTGGATATGGCTGGACCCCAGGCTTTGGCTCCGAAGCAATAAATAGGAGGAATATTTGAGGGATAAAAGAATAACTGGAGTCCAGACCTTGAGATGAAGTTCAATGGCAGCTTTACTTTCAATAAACGTTCTCCAGAACGGTTTACAGGCTTTGTCTTGGTTCCAGCAGGCTTTAGCATGAAACTGGCAGGCAAACTCCACTCTGCTATATGTCTGTTTCTCTCTGGCTCTGTACTGACAGGCTGGCTGTATAACTCAGCTTCTTCTGTATGCTGCACTTCACTTTGTAGTCTGCCTCTAGGTTATGCCAGGGAACTTTCCTCCTGGCTCCTGAGGCTTTAAGCTTTGGCCTCCATTGCCCCTGCACACCTTTCCCCTAGCTGGGGGTGAACTATACTGACTCTAATTGGAAACTTCTACCCAACCCTTCCTGCAGGAAGTAGGTCTGCCCGCTCCCCTACAGAGGGGGGTTAGAATGGAATGGTAAGTTCCGATCTCTCTAACTATAACTCTGCCATATTTGCTGCCACCTACTGGTGATCCAGGCACATTACATGAACAGTTACATAACATTAGAAATGCACAGTGTGGAGGACCTGGAATAAATGCATCCGATGACATGAGGTTAGACCAATAAGGACAGTAGCAAAGTGCAGAAGTGGTAACACCACTTTGGGGTGTTACACTTATGCACCAGGCCGGCTACCGCCGATGCCCTCCTGCATGTAACTGTATTGCCATTCTCGGGATGGTGATATGGTTAAATGCAGCGGTTCTGCTGTGGCAGTATTTTGTGCTGCACTACAGAATTGCTGGCCTCGCTTACTTATATTGTCCCTGCCTTCAGTCAGTTTGGACCCGTCTACAAATTTAGGCCATCTGTAGTTTTTTCCAGGGCCACTTTAAGTTTCCAGTCCATCTCTGACTGGAGCGGTGAAGCTCCATCTGCAAGGTAAGTACTGGTCTGTTCTTTATTACTGGCTATTCCCAGCATAGTCTGCTTTCTAACTAAAACCGGACAAGTTAGACAACCCTCAAAGAGAAAGCAACCCTTTCCTAAGAGGACTTCTACTAAGGCCTAGTTCACACGAACGTATGGCTTTTATAGTTTTTGCGGTCAGTTTTTCACGGATCAGTTGTTCAGTTTTTGAGTTCCGTTGTGTTTCCTTTCCGTTTTTCCGTAAGCCATGTACAGTATACAGTGCCATGTACAGTATACAGTAATTACATAGAAAAAATTGGGCTGGCCATAACATTTTCAATAGATGGTTCAGAAAAAACTGAACGGAAACGGAAGACATACGGATGCATTTCCGTATGTGTTCCGTTTTTTTGCGGACCCATTGACTTGAATGGAGCCACGGAACGTGATTTGCGGGCAATAATAGGACATGTTCTATCTTTCAACGGAACGGAAAAACGGAAATACGGAAACGGAATGCATACAGAGTACATTCCGTTTTTTTTGCGGAACCATTGAAATGAATGGTTCCGTATACAGACCGTATACGGAACACAAAAAAATGGCCCGTACACTCGCAAAAAAAAAACGTTCGTGTGAACTAGGCCTAAGGGCTCATGCACACAAACGTATTTTTGTCCATGTCTGTTCCGTTTTTTTTGCGGCCCGTATGCGGAACCAATCACTTCAATGGGGCTGCAAAACAAGCAAAACAAAATGTAATAGTGCTTGCATTCTGTGTCCGTATGTCCGCAAAAAAAATAAATACATGTCCTATTTTTGTCCTCATTACTGACAAGGATAGGACTGTTCTATTATGGGATGGCCAATCCGTTCCGCAAAATGCGGAATTCAAACGGCTGTTATCCGTGTTTTGCAGATCCGCAAATTTGTTTCGGCCAGCAGGATCAACTCTACCAGGCCGTATAACTGGTTTAATAGGGTTGATCCCGATGACGGGTACACTTTAAATAGTGTTGCTGATATACGATGTAGGATATCTGTATATTCTCCATAATAGAGTTTTCCCAAATTTAAATTGCTCTGCACAATACTGACATGAGAACCCACATGTAATTTGGGTAATTCAGCTAAAGCGGATTATGTTTTGGTAGCTTAAAAAGTGAATTCTTTGCAAAACTGAATTTACGTATTCCAGCTAGGCAGAATAATATTTCAGAAGGCTCGGCGTATTCAAGCCTTAATTGGTGCCACGGTGACCTTTATGATAGCTAGCTGTGGAATATGGCCAGAGTCTGCAATTTCTCTAACAGAAGTCTAATGGAATGAGTTTGATCTTTCTATAACTTTCCTGCTTAATACATTACTGACACATTGAAATGGCTGCCCAGTATATATATCTTGCGCTTATTATTATTTTACACTTACCATTTACCTATATCACTTAAATGGGTTTGAGCTGCAATACCAAACACAGCCCATGGGCAGGAGTGGCGCTGTCTTGGGCGGGGGGGGGGGGAAGCAGACACTTTTGGTAAACGACTTATAACAAAAGTTCTACTTATACTACAGGAGTCCCCAACATATTGGATTTATCAATGTGCAAATAACCTACGCACTTTTGGTTTCCTGTACTTGAAACCTATACTTAGGGTACTTTTACACTAGCGTTGTTAGAATCCGGCAGGCAGTTCCGGCAAAAGAACTGCCTGCCGGATCCGGCAAGCCGTATACAAACGGATAGCTCTTTTTTCCGGATCCATTAGATGTGTATCATCCAGAATAACGGATCCAGTATTCAAAGATTAAAAGCGAAACTAGCTCCTCCTATGTCCTGGCACATCCGGATCCGGCGATGCGGCAATTTCCAAAACACATTGTATCGGATCCGGCATTAATACATCTCTATGGAAATTAAGGAAATGGATGCCGAATGCCGGCAAGTGCGGTATTGTTCCGGGATTTTGGCCAGAAAAAATACTGCAGCAAGCTGCAGTATTTTGTCTGGTCAAAAACCCTACAAGGGACGGAACGGAAGACATCCTGATGCATACTGAACGGATAGCTTTCCATTCAGAATGCATTAGGACAAAACTGATGCGTTTTTTTCCGGTATTGAGACCCTTTACCGGATTTCAATACCGGAAAAGTGTAACTCTAGTGTGAAAGTAACCTTACATACTGTATATATGTCACAGGTAGTGACATCATAACGAGCATAAGTGATGGTGATAAAAAAATATATGGACAATATACAGGTCCTTCTAAAAAAATTAGCATATTGTGATAAAGTTCATTATTTTCTGTAATGTACTGATAAACATTAGACTTTCATATATTTTAGATTCATTACACACAACTGAAGTAGTTCAAGCCTTTTATTGTTTTAATATTGATGATTTTGGCATACAGCTCATGAAAACCCAAAATTCCTATCTAAAAAATTAGCATATCATGAAAAGGTTCTCTAAACGAGCTATTAACCTAATCATCTGAATCAACTAATTAACTCTAAACACCTGCAAAAGATTCCTGAGGCTTTTAAAAACTCCCAGCCTGGTTCATTACTCAAAACCGCAATCATGGGTAAGACTGCCGACCTGACTGCTGTCCAGAAGGCCATCATTGACACCCTCAAGCAAGAGGGTAAGACACAGAAAGAAATTTCTGAACGAATAGGCTGTTCCCAGAGTGCTGTATCAAGGCACCTCAGTGGGAAGTCTGTGGGAAGGAAAAAGTGTGGCAGAAAACGCTGCACAACGAGAAGAGGTGACCGGACCCTGAGGAAGATTGTGGAGAAGGACCGATTCCAGACCTTGGGGGACCTGCGGAAGCAGTGGACTGAGTCTGGAGTAGAAACATCCAGAGCCACCGTGTACAGGCGTGTGCAGGAAATGGGCTACAGGTGCCGCATTCCCCAGGTCAAGCCACTTTTGAACCAGAAACAGCGGCAGAAGCGCCTGACCTGGGCTACAGAGAAGCAGCACTGGACTGTTGCTCAGTGGTCCAAAGTACTTTTTTCGGATGAAAGCAAATTTTGCATGTCATTCGGAAATCAAGGTGCCAGAGTCTGGAGGAAGACTGGGGAGAGGGAAATGCCAAAATGCCTGAAGTCCAGTGTCAAGTACCCACAGTCAGTGATGGTCTGGGGTGCCATGTCAGCTGCTGGTGTTGGTCCACTGTGTTTTATCAAGGGCAGGGTCAATGCAGCTAGCTATCAGGAGATTTTGGAGCACTTCATGCTTCCATCTGCTGAAAAGCTTTATGGAGATGAAGATTTCATTTTTCAGCACGACCTGGCACCTGCTCACAGTGCCAAAACCACTGGTAATGGTTTACTGACCATGGTATTACTGTGCTCAATTGGCCTGCCAACTCTCCTGACCTGAACCCCATAGAGAATCTGTGGGATATTGGGAAGAGAAAGTTGAGAGACGCAAGACCCAACACTCTGGATGAGCTTAAGGCCGCTATCGAAGCATCCTGGGCCTCCATAACACCTCAGCAGTGCCACAGGCTGATTGCCTCCATGCCACGCCGCATTGAAGCAGTCATTTCTGCAAAAGGATTCCCGACCAAGTATTGAGTGCATAACTGAACATAATTATTTGAAGGTTGACTTTTTTTGTATTAAAAACACTTTTCTTTTATTGGTCGGATGAAATATGCTAATTTTTTTAGATAGGAAATTTGGGTTTTCATGAGCTGTAGGCCAAAATCATCAATATTAAAACAATAAAAGGCTTGAACTACTTCAGTTGGTTGTGTAATGAATCTAAAATATATGAAAGGCTAATGTTTATCAGTACATTACAGAAAATAATGAACTTTATCACAATATGCTAATTTTTTTAGAAGGACCTGTAATTGAATTCATCACAGTATACATAATAAGAACAAAATACCCATAAAAATTCATGTAATCAAAGTGCATATTAAAATACTGTACCAGATATAGTTACACCACAGGGCAGATGTTGTGCAAATAAGTGTAGCATACTAATCATTCAAATAATATCCTGGGCGGGGAGAGAGGGATCGCTCACCAATCAGTATCCTCCAGTGGAAAGTAAAGTCCATAAAAAAACATCTGCCCAGGGTGTCATTGGCATAATTAGTATGCTACACTTATTTGCACAATATCAGTCTGTGGTGTAACTATACCTGGTGTGGGTTTTTATTATGCATTTTGATTACATGAACTTCTATGGGTATTTGTTTTACTTGTTATCTTTTTATCTTTCTATGATTAATTAAATTATATTGTCCATATATTGTTGATCACTACCAATTATGCTATTATGATGTCACTACCTGTGGTTGGTCTATTTAAATTGCTATGTGTGTATATCACAGTGTGCTTGAAAAAAGCTCCAAGTGGGAGCTGAAATGTTTTTTTACACACACACACACACATATATATACATATAGGTGAATGTCCATAAATTAGAATATCATCAAAAAGTTTATTTCAGTAATTCAATACAAAAAGTGAAGCTCATATTCTCTATAGATTCATTACACACAGAGTGATCTATTTCAAGCGTTCTCTTCATGTTAATGATTACGGCTACGGCGAATGAAAACCCAAAAGTCAGTATCAGAGAAAATTAGAATATTGTGAAAAGCTTCAATCTTGGAGACTCAGGGTGTCACACTCTAATCAGCTAATCAACACAAAAGACCTGCAAAGGTTTCTTAAAGGGAACCTGTCATCAGCTTTATGCTGACCTCACTGAGGGCAGCATAAAATAGTGATAGAAATGCTGATCTCAGCGGTGTGTCACTCATGAGCTAAAAGTAAGTGGTTGCTGAGAACCAACATCATAATCATTGCAGCCCAGTGTCACGGACGGTGTACAGGAAACAAGGCAAAGCAACATGTATAAATGACTCGCTGGATCCAAAAGCTAAGGAACCAAGGGAGACCCCTGCAGAAGACCTGGCACTTTCCCTGGCTGCTCAGCCTATGCAAAGATCCTAATGGTGGAGGTTTGCATATCCACGAACCTTGACTATAAAGCCCTGAGCACCCTACAATAGTGAGGGGACACGACCACCGGCTCCCTACACAAGATACGGAGGGAGTCAGGGTCACCTGGGATCCAGCAAACAGAAAATAACAGATAAAGGTACAACACTTAGCTTTGAAGCAAACAGGAGAACAAAGTCAGCATGCACACACACTCCAGGAAGTAGTGTAAGCCGCCCAGAAAAGCATTCTGGGGAGGAATTTAAAGGGAAGCAATTAGTCCAACACATGACAGCTGAGAGAGGCTAACGAGAGGAGGAACTGAATACCACAACACAGAAACTCAAGGAGGAGGTTCTGAAAGGCCTCTGTCAGAGCTTCTCAGCTGTCTGGTTGTGACAGTACCCCTCCCTCTACGAGTGGACTCCGGACACTCAGAACCCACCTTCTCAGGATGGGACCTATGGAAAGCCCTGATGAGACGAGAGGCCTTAATGTCCGTCACTGGGACCCACATCCTCTCCTCAGGACCATACCCCTCCCAATGAACAAGGTACTGAAGAGAACCGCGGACAAGACGAGAATCCACAATCCTAGAGACCTGAAATTCAAGATTCCCATCAACCATAATCGGAGGAGGAGGCAAAGGCGAGGGTACAATGGGTTGAACATAAGGTTTCAATAAGGACTTATGAAAAACATTATGGATCTTCCAAGTCTGAGGAAGATCAAGACGGTATGCAATGGGATTGATGACAGACAGGATTTTGTAAGGCCCAATAAACCTAGGACCCAACTTCCAGGAGGGAACCTTCAATTTGATATTCTTGGTAGACAACCACACCAGATCACCAACATTCAGGTCCGGACCAAGCACACGTCTCTTATCTGCCACACGCTTATATCTCTCACTCATGCTCTTTAGATTATCCTGAATCTTTTGCCAAATAAATGACAAAGAGGAGGAGAATCTGTCCTCATCAGCTAAACCAGAAGACCCCTCTCCCGAGAAAGTCCCAAACTGCGGATGAAACCCATATGCACCAAAAAATGGTGACTTATCAGAGGACTCCTGACGACGGTTATTTAGAGCAAACTCAGCAAGGGACAAAAAAGAACACCAATCCTCTTGATTCTCCGCCACAAAACAGCGCAGATATGTCTCCAGATTCTGATTGACGCGCTCTGTCTGGCCATTCGACTGCGGGTGGAAAGCAGAAGAGAATGACAACCGAACCCCCAAGCGAGAACAGAAAGCCTTCCAGAATCTGGAAACAAACTGCGTGCCCCTATCAGAGACTATGTCTGAAGGAATACCGTGCAATTTGACAATGTGATCAATAAATGCCTGCGCCAGCGTCTTAGCATTGGGCAAACCAGGAAAAGGGATGAAATGCACCATTTTGCTAAAACGGTCCACCACCACCAGAATCACGGTCTTCCCCGAGGAACGAGGCAGGTCCGTTATGAAGTCCATGGACAGATGTGTCCAAGGACGGGAAGGAATGGGTAAGGGAAGGAGAGGACCTGATGGCCGTGAATGAGGGACTTTGGCACGAGCGCAAGTCTCGCAGGCTGCCACAAAACCCTCAACCAACTTACGAAGCGCAGGCCACCAGAATCTCCGAGCGATGAGATCCAGTGTGGCTCTTACCCCCGGGTGCCCAGCAAGGACCGTATCGTGGTGTTCTTTAAAATCTTGTGTCTTAAAGCGAGAGGCACAAACAACCTCCCAGGAGGACAAAGATCAGGAGCCTCTGACTGGGCTGCCTGCACCTCTGCCTCCAATTCAGGAAAAAGAGCAGAGACCACCACACCTTCAGCCAAAATGGGACCCGGGTCTTCAAAATTACCGCCTCCCGGAAAACAACGTGACAGGGCATCTGCCTTCACATTCTTAACTCCAGGGCGGAACGTGACAACAAAATTAAACCTAGAAAAGAACAAAGACCATCTGGCCTGTCTCGGGTTCAGACGCTTGGCTGACTCCAAGTAGGCCAGAGTTTTATGGTCAGTAAATACGGTAATAGGGTGTCTGGCTCCCTCTAGCCAATGGCGCCATTCCTCAAAAGCCAACTTGATGGCCAACAATTCCCTATCTCCCACATCGTAATTTCTCTCTGCGGAGGAGAGTTTTCTTGAGAAAAAGGCACACGGTCGCCAATTGGCAGGAGAGGAACCCTGAGACAAGACCGCCCCCACCCCCACCTCAGAAGCATCAACCTCAACTATGAAGGGTAAAGAAACATCAGGTTGCACCAAGATGGGAGCGGAAGCAAAACTCTCCTTGATATCAGAAAAAGCCTTACGCGCCTCTACTGACCAAGAAGAAAAATCTACCCCCTTTCTGGTCATATCAGTGAGTGGTTTAACAATAGAAGAATAATTCAAAATGAACTTCCTGTAATAATTGGCAAAGCCCAAAAAACGCATCAGCGCCTTCTGATTCTCAGGAAGCTCCCACTCAAGCACAGCGCGGACCTTCTCGGGGTCCATGCGAATACCAGAAGCGGAGAGAAGAAACCCCAGAAATTGAATTTCTGGAACCGCAAACACACATTTTTCCAGTTTCGCATATAATTTATTCTCCCGCAGGATGAGCAAGACCTGACGTAAATGTTCCTTATGAGTTTTGAAATCGGGAGAAAAAATCAAAATGTCATCCAAATACACCAATACAAATTTTCCCATCAAATGATAAAAAATGCTGTTCACGAAATGCTGAAAAACGGCTGGGGCATTCATCAAACCAAAAGGCATAACCAAATTTTCAAAATGGCCCTCAGGGGTATTGAAGGCCGTCTTCCATTCGTCCCCTTCTCTGATCCTGACCAGGTTGTATGCCCCTCTTAGATCTAATTTGGAAAAGACTTTAGCCCCAACAACCTGGTTAAACAGGTCCGGGATCAGAGGAAGCGGATAAGGGTCACGAATTGTGATATTGTTCAGCTCCCTGAAATCCAGACAAGGTCTTAAAGAACCATCTTTTTTCTTAACAAAGAAAAAACCAGCGGCAACAGGTGACTTCGAGGGTCGTATGTGTCCCTTTCTCAGACTCTCCGAGATATAAGCACGCATAGCGATCCTGTCAGGTTGGGAAAGATTGTATAAACGAGATTTAGGCAGCTTGGCGTCTGGGATGAGATTAATAGGGCAATCGTACTCCCTGTGCGGGGGCAAATCCTGAACTCCACTCTCAGAGAAGACATCCGAAAATTCAGAGAGAAAAGGTGGTACAGTCTTAGTAGCAACCTCAGAAACAGATGTCATGAGGCAATTCTCTCTGCAAAAGTCACTCCAACCATTTATTTGCCTCGCTTGCCAATCAATGGTGGGGTTATGCTTAGTGAGCCAGGGCAGCCCCAACACCAGAGGGGTAGGTAAACCGCTAAGAACGAAACATGACACATCCTCAACATGAGCATCACTCACAATTAAACGGATATTGTGAACTATGCCCTTTAATGATTTTTGAGAAAGTGGAGCGGAATCGATAGCAAAAACAGGAATATCCTTTCCCAAAGTGCGCACCTGGAAACCATGAGTTATCGCAAATTGATTATCAATGAGATTGACCGCTGCTCCACTATCCACAAAAATCTCACAAAAAATGTTCTTGCTCTCTAGCGCCACCCTAGCCGGCAGGACAAAACGGGAACTACAAGCAAATGGAAAACCTTCAATTTCCGCCTCAACCCTGCCAATAGTAACAGACGGAACATTTTTAAAAGATTTTTTCCTGTTTGTTTCTTTATTACTCCCAGAAAACTGCCTGAATCTCCTAGAGGGACAAATATTTGCCAAATGATTTATACCTCCACAACAAAAACAAACCCTCCCATGCGAGCTGAATCTTCTATTGTAAGAAGCAATCAACCCCAGCTGCATGGGCTCCTGCTCAGAAGGGGCTGACGGCGACTGAGACCCCTGCGCACAGAATGGGACCGCTGCACTGTCCTGGGACTGAGTATGACAGGAAGGGGGCATCTCTCCTCTCTCTCTAAGACGCCTGTCAATACGAACGGCCTGAGACATAGCAGAGTCCAAAGAAATAGGCCTCTCATGAAAGGCAAATGCATCTTTCAATCCCTCTGAAAGACCATGGCAAAATTGACTTCGGAGCGCAGCATCATTCCAACCAGTATCAACTGCCCATCTCCGAAATTCTGAGCAGTACATTTCTGCGGATTGTTTACCCTGGCATAATAGACGTAGTTTAGACTCAGCCAGAGCAATACGATCCGGATCATCATATATCTGACCCAGGGCTAAAAAGAATTCATCCACTGAACGGAGAGGCCGTGCCCCCTCCGGCAGCGAAAAGGCCCAGGACTGAGCGTTACCTCTGAGCAGCGATATAATGATCCCCACCCTCCGTTCCTCATCAACAGAGGAGTGGGGAAGAAGGCGAAAATGGAGTTTGCAAGCCTCTCTAAAACGCACAAAATTCTCACTACCCCCGGAGAACGTATCCGGGAGCGAGATCTTAGGCTCAGAACAAACTCCATGAACGCAAGCTGAACCGGTCACTTGAAGCTGAGAAAAAGTCTTACGGAGATCAGCTACCTCCAATGAAAGACCCTGGAAGCGTTCAGCCAAAAGTGAAACCGGATCCATGCTTGAGACGGTTATGGCGGCTTATAATGTCACGGACGGTGTACAGGAAACAAGGCAAAGCAACATGTATAAATGACTCGCTGGATCCAAAAGCTAAGGAACCAAGGGAGACTGTCATGGAACCATGAACCAGACGTACAACAAGAGATAAGTGGAAAATAAGAAGGTTTTATTGAAGAGCAAGCCGTAAGCAAAGTCCGAACGGATGGCTAAACCGAAGCCGGGTCTTGCGGAGACAGAGGTCAGGAACCAGAAGGGTAGTCAGACGAAGCCAGGAACAGGAACCAACGGGGTAGTCAGACGAAGCCGGAATCAGGAACCAACGGGGTAGTCAGACGAAGCCGGAATCAGGAACCAACGGGGTAGTCAGACGAGGCCAGGATCAGGAACCAGAAGCAGCAGCAGTCTTGGAAGCATGTGAACACAGGAGGACCAAGCAAGGAACTGAAGCCACAGACCTCCTATATATATGAGCTGGGCATCCAGCTCCTCCCAGTGGGAAGGAGGAGCCGCAGGGTGGGAGGCTACAAGAAAACCCAGAAACCAAGATGGCCGCCAGCACATGTCAAACGAAGGGAACAGCAAGGAGGTAAGACCATGACAGAGACCCCTGCAGAAGACCTGGCACTTTCCCTGGCTGCTCAGCCTATGCAAAGATCCTAATGGTGGAGGTTTGCATATCCACGAACCTTGACTATAAAGCCCTGAGCACCCTACAATAGTGAGGGGACACAACCACCGGCTCCCTACACAAGATACGGAGGGAGTCAGGGTCACCTGGGATCCAGCAAACAGAAAATAACAGATAAAGGTACAACACTTAGCTTTGAAGCAAACAGGAGAACAAAGTCAGCATGCACACACACTCCAGGAAGTAGTGTAGGCCGCCCAGAAAAGCATTCTGGGGAGGAATTTAAAGGGAAGCAATTAGTCCAACACATGACAGCTGAGAGAGGCTAACGAGAGGAGGAACTGAATACCACAACACAGAAACTCAAGGAGGAGGTTCTGAAAGGCCTCTGTCAGAGCTTCTCAGCTGTCTGGTTGTGACACCCAGGCCTTGAAAAGAGTCAAATCTACCTGAGAAGAGTCCTGGTTATTCCTAATCTCCTGCTCTCTCACCCGTCTGCTGATGATTGGCAGTTCTCTCCTAGAGAGAAAGGGAGAAAACTAGGTAGAAGACGGTCAGTCATCAGCAGGTGGGCAGGAATTTATGAATCACTATGACTCTTCTCAGGTGGCCATGACTCTTTTCCAGGCCCAGTCTGCAATGATTGTGATGTTGGTTCTCGGCAACCACTTACTTTTTAGTTATAAATGACAGACCGCTGAAATCAACTCATTTGTCTGTACTTTATTCTGCCGTTAGTATGGGCAGCATAAAGTTGATGACGGGTTCCCTTTAAGCCTTTAAATGGTCCCTCAGTCTGGTTCAGTAGGCTACACAATTATGGGGAAGACTGCTGACTTGACAGTTGTCCAGAAGACAGTCATTGACACCCTCCACAAGTTCTGTATCTAAGCATATTAATGGACAGTTGAGTGGAAGGAAAAAAATGTGTCAGAAAAAGGTGAACAAGCAACAGGGATAACCGTAGCCTTGAAAAGATTGTCAAGAAAAGGCCATTCAAGAATTTGGGGGAGATTCACAAAGAGTGGACTGCGGCTGGAGTCAGTTTTTCAAGAGCCACAGATGTATCCAGGACATGATCCACAACTATTCCATTCCTTGTGTAAATCCACTCATGACCCAGAGACGACGTCAGACGCGTCTCGGTCTAAGGAGAAAAAGGACTGGACTGTTGCTCGGTGGTCCAAGGTACTGTGTTCAGATGAAAGTAAATTTTGCATTTCATTTGGAAATCAAGGTCCCAGAGTCTGGAGGAAGAGTGGAGAGGCCCACAATCCAAGTTGCTTAAGTTTAAAGTGAAGCTTCCACAGTCAGTGATGGTTTAGGCCCCTTTCACACGAGCGAGTATTCCGCACGGGTGCAATGTGTGATGTGAACGAGCTGGTGTTGGTCCACTGTGTTATATCAAGTCCAAAGTCAGCGCAGCCGTCTACCAGGAAATTTTAGAGCATTCATGCTTCCCTCTGCTCACAAGCTTTATGGAGATGCTGATTTCATTTCCCAGCAGAACTTGGCACCTGCCCACACTGCCAAAAGTACAAATACCTGGTTTAAAGGGCTTCTGTCACCCCACTAAAGTAATTTTTTTTGGGGGGGGGGGCTAGTTAAAATCCTTATACTGCGATATATGAAAATATAATGGTGTTACTTACTTTCCTTCAGCGTCTACTTGCTGGTAGCCACCGCAAAAAAACGCCCCCTCGTCGTGTTGATTGACAGGGCCACCTGCAATCTCCTACTCCGGCCGGCCCTGTCAGCATTTCAAGATCGCGCGCCTGTGTTCATTCGGCGCAGGCGCTCTGAGATGAGGAGGCTCGTCTCCTCAGAACTCCCTCAGTGCGCCTGCGCCGATGACACCACCGAAAAAGAAGACGTCATCTGTCACCCCCACTAAAATGACTTTAGTGGGGTGACAGAAGCCCTTTAATAACCACAGTATCACTGTGCTCGATTGGCCAGCAAAGTCGTCTGACCTAAGCCCCATAGAGAATCTAGTGTCTATTGTCAAGAGGAAGATGAGAAACACCAGACCCAACAATGCAGACAAGCTGAAGACTGCTATCAAAGCAACCTTGGCTTCCATAACACCTCAGCAGTGCCACTGGCTGGTTGTCTTCATACCACGCTGCATTGATGCAGTAATTCATGGAAAAGGAGCCCCGACCAGGGATTGAGTGCATATACTGTACAGATTTTTCATTAGGCCAACATTTCTGTATTCAAATAATTTTTTTTAATTGGTCTTATACAGGGTGGCCCATGAAAAAGTAGCCTGCCTCCAACGATAGTATGACAAGATGAATGAGCAAGTGGATAGTTTTTTTTTATTACCCACAATTCACAAAAGATGCTGAAAGTGGTCCCTGATCACGTCTATGCATCTTTGGGCACATCAGACTATGTTGGCTGATACTGCTTGCAGCTCTTCAACAGTGATGCTGCAGAAGAAAAAATGCCCTGCTTTTTCCAACAAGATGGGGCAACCTGGCGCACCTCAGGGAGTTCACTGGAATGGGTTCATGAACTGTTTAGAAACTGTGAGCAAGGGGTTATGGCCACCACGTTCTCCGGACTTGTCCACATGCGATTTTTATCTATGGGGAAATTTAAAACAGAAAGTGCCCGATAAAAATCCACATCCCCTGGATGAAGTCAAGGAACACATCAAAAACACCATCCGCAGCTTCACTGCTGAAGGGACCAGCCAACATAATCCGTCGTGATCAGGGACCACTGTCAGCATCTTCAACATTAAAATAAATAAATGGCTGAAATAGATCACTCTGTGTGTAATGAATCTATATAATATATGAGTTTCACTTTTTGAATTGAATTACTGGAATAAATTAACTTTTCAGCGATATTTTAATTTATTGAGATGCACTAGTATATAATATGAAAATATAAAAAATATCTAAATGTATAAAATAGAAATCATTAACAAGCTGCTGTTGCAATATGTATTCCTTATGTGTCCTCAGTTTTACACTTTTAGTCCAGCAATGTTTCTTGGTTCTAATGCCAGTGGATCTTTTAATCCCCTTCGTAGCGTATCCACGGCACAAGCCCTACCAACAATTACTACAGTACAATAAGATCATTTAGTTAGCCTGCCTGTTGGTGGTTTCCAGGTATCAGTTATACTCTACTGAGTAAAAAACCAACTGAAAAACAAGTGAAAAAAAGCAACACCAAAAAACTAAGAAAGTTATTACAAAATACATTTGTAATAGCTGCAGGCAATTGAATGGGGTAACATTGCAAGCAAGCAGTGATGGCCGCACTTACACGCTATAGGGAAAGGTACTGGCCTCTCTGGTGGCATAGGCCAGCTCTGTTTCCTATAATGTGCAAGCACGACCACTGCTGCTGAATTGCAGCTTGGTCGTAACCCCTGAAAACGAGCAGGGTATAATGTGATGGAAAAATTAATCTGGCAATATGGACAATCACAATAGTAAGTGCCTTGCATTAACTTTCTCTATATGATAAACGCCATTTGCTGAAGTGACACAACCCCTTTAATGTTCTATTAGACACATAAGATTGTAAATATAAGAAATATGTGTTGACAACAATTTGACATCATTTTTTCATATCTCCTATTAGAGCTAATAGAGACCCTACTCAGACATCCCCACTCTATTAGCTATCCCCACTAGCTGTGCTTAGCATAGATCTCAGACTGGAAGAGGAAAACAAAGCATCGCATGAGCATTCATTAATATTATAGGGCCTGTCATCCTCTGCTTTTCCTCCATGCAGCACTGATGGAGAAAAATGAGCAGAGACACTGTGGTTCCACCATCACAAAAAATAATTGGGGATGGGGGCTCTTAGAAGTGACACCTCCGGCATCATGATTTGGCACAGCAATCTCAAATCAGGTGCCCAAACCATTTAAAGAGGACCTTTCATCGGTCCAAACATTGTGAACTAAGTTTTATGACATGTACAGCGGCGCCCGGGGATCTCACTGCACTTACTATTATCCCTGGGCGCCGCTCCGTTCTCCTTCTATGCCCTCCGGTATCTCCGCTCACTTGGTTATAGTAGGAGGAGCCTGCCCTTGTTTTCCTGGGCTACAGCCTAGGAGAAAGAGATGCCCAGGAGAACAAGGGCAGGCTCCTCCTACTATAACCAAGAGTCCTAAGTCTCCGCCTACTATAACCAAGTCCCCGAACATACCGGAGGACATAACGGGAGAACGGAGTGGCGCCAAGGGACAATAGTAAGTGCAGTGAGATCCCTGGGCGCCGCTGTATGTCATGATACTTAGTTCGCAATGTTTGGACCGATGAAAGGTCCTCTTTAAAATAAAATAATTCATTTAAAACAAAAATTAAATTCTCTCTCTCTATAAATATATTTTTTTATTATTGTTATTGACATCTGCTACTTAAAGGGAACCTGTCACCGGGATTTTGTGTATAGAGCTGAGGACATGGGCTGCTAGATGGCCGCTAGCACATCTGCAATACCCAGTCCCCATAGCTCTGTGTGCTTTTTATTGTGATAAAAAAACAATTTGATACATATGCAAATTAACCTGAGATGAGTCCTGTCCCTGACTCATCTCACCTACAGGACTCATCTCAGGTTAATTTGCATATGTATCTAATCGTTTTTTTGACACAATAAAAGCACCCAGAGCTATGGGGACTGGGTATTGCGGATGTGTTAGCGGCCATCTAGCAAACAATGTCCTCAGTTCTATGCACAAAATCCCAGTGACAGGTTCCCTTTAACTTGCTGAACCTATCACTATGAAATGTGGCAGCATGTTATAGAGCAGGAGTAGCTGAGCAGATTGATGTATAGATTTATGGGAAAAGGTTCAATAAAACTTGTAATTCATTCATTTAAATTCCTACTCATTCTGGGCAAGGAGGCGGTCCTATCAATGATTCACAGTCTTAAAAGGAAGGCTATCAATCACTGATAGGGCCGCCTCCTCATAGAGGGAAGGCTGTCACTTTCTGATAGGACTCTCTCCTCATAGAGAGAAGGCTGTCACTCACTGATAGGACCACCTCCTCATAGAGGTAAGGTTGTCACTCACTGATAGGACCACCTCCTCATAGAGGGAAGGCTGTCACTCACTGATAGGACCATCTCCTTATAGAGGTAAGGCTGTCACTTACTAATAGGACCGTCTCCTCATAGAGGGAAGGCTGTCACTTACTGATAGGACCTCCTCCTCATAGAGGGATGTCTGTCAATCACTGATAGGACCACCTCCTCATACAGGGAAGGCTGTCAATCACTAATAGGACCTCCTCCTCATAGAGGGAAGGCTGTCAGTCACTGATAGGACCATCTCCTCATAGAGGGAAGGCTGTCACTTACTGATAGGACCTCCTCCTCATAGAGGGAAGGCTGTCACTCACTGATAGGACCACCTCCTCATAGAGGGAAGGCTGTCACTCACTGATAGGACCACCTCCTCATAGAGGGAAGGCTGTCACTCACTGATAGGACCATCTCCTCATAGAGGGAAGGCTGTCACTCACTGATGGGACCTCCTCCTCATAGAGGGAAGGCTGTCAATCACTGATAGGACCATCTCCTTATCAAGTGCAGACTGGGAACTTAAAGTGGCCCTGGAAAAAAAAACTAGAAGTGGCCCCATTTTGTAGGCAGGTCCAAATAACAGAAGGCGGGACAATACAAGTAGGCGGGGTCAACAATACCATAGTGCAAAATACTATCCCAGCAGAACCAAATAACTCAGCACAATATACTGCCCCAAAAGCTGTCCCTCTGTGGTGGCCATCAATAGCTACCATTTTATGCCCTCCTCCTCCAGTTGTCTATGGAGCAGGGGGCTTAGGAGGCGAGGTGTGGGCCACAGCAGTTGAATTCAGGAGGGCATGTTTGGTCGTTGGCCAGGTACATAAGTACCTGATTCTCACAGTGTTAATTACTGTTGAGAGCTCATTATGTACAGGAAATTTGGCCAATCTGCCCCTGCTCTTTATAGAGGGAAGGCTGTCAATCACTGATAAGGCCGCCTCCTCATAGAGGGAAGGCTGTCACTCACTGATAGGACCCCCTCCTCATAGAGGGAAGGCTGTCAGTCACTGATAGGACCTCCTCCTCATAGAGGGAAGGCTGTCACTCACTGATAGGACCTCCTCCTCATAGAGGGAAGGCTGTCACTCACTGATAGGACCTCCTCCTCATAGAGGGAAGGCTGTCACTCACTGATAGGACCCCCTCCTCATAGAGAGAAGGCTGTCAATCACTGATAGGACCCCCTCCTCATAGAGGGAAGAATGTCAATCACTGATAGGACCTCCTCCTCATAGAGGGAAGAATGTCAATCACTGATAGGACTGCTTCCTTGACTTTAAGGGAACCTGTCACCCAAAAAACGGATACTAAACTGTTAATAGTAGCTTACAGTGCTGCAGAGTAGTTTCCTAATGCACTCTTTGATTGTTAAGCCGCATGTAGCCTCCTGGAGAAATCGTTGTTTTATTCAGCCGCTGCCCCCTGCTTCAAGTCAGGTTTGAAGTCAAGGGGGCAGTCGCCTAGGCGTCTCGAATACTGCTCTCCCCGCCTCCTGCCGCCTTTATTGACACGCCGGATCTCAGTGCCGGGACCGCACTCCCAGCCCGCATGCGCATGCACCCGGCATCTTCAGTTTCTTCTGCGCTAGTATGTTAGGGGGCTGGCGGGCGCATGCGCAGTAGAAACTGAAGCCGGCTGAGTGTACGAGCCGGAGCCGGGATCGTGCTACAGCAGCCCTTTACTGCGCATGCGGGCTTGGAGCAGCATTCGAGACGCCTAGGCGACTGCCCCCTTGACTTCAAACCTGACTTGAAGCAGGGGGCAGCGGCTGAATAAAACAACGATTTCTGCAGGAGGCTACATGCGGCTTAACAATCAAAGAGTGCATTAGGAAACTACTCTGCAGCACTGTAAGGTACTATTAACAGTTTAGTATCCGTTTTCTGGGTGACAGGTTCGATTTAAAGAACAGAACGAGCATGGTTATAAATGTATAAGTTATAAGTTTTACTAAATCTTTTCCTACAAAACTCAATATCAATCTGCTCAGCTCCTCCTGTTCTATAACATGCCGCCTACAGCTCAAACATCATGTTCAATGTGACAAGTTCCCTTTAACACCATTAAGAGGAAAACAAAACTCACATAACAACTGAGTAATAGCTATGAGCGTGGTACAATGACCCTATTAACACCAAAAAAGCCACGCAACAGTAAAGCAACAATATAGCAACTGAACCACCAAAACATGGAGTCCATAAGCCACTGTGCAAATTAGCAAAAGTGAGTTAGAAAACGGGAACAGCTAGTCACATAATTACCATTTCGGGAGAGCCAGAAAAAAGTATCGGCAGTCCAAAAAATCAAACTCACTCTAAAAGGTGATGACTAATGCACAGGGTTATGGAAGCCCATGTAGTTGTGTATGCAGCAGTGTGCCACCACACCAGATAGGTAAGCAATCACTGAATACTGCTGACAAACTACAAGTGAAACAAGTAAAGTATTATAGACATGGTACAGACCGCAAGGTGGTGTGACCTCCAGTGACTCCCCTCCCGGTATTGTAATTATGTGACTAGCTGTTCCCATTTTCTTACTCACTTTTGCTAATTTGCACAGTGGCTTATGGACTCCATGTTTTGGTGGTCCAGTTGCTATATTGTTGGTATTTGTAGACCACTTTTAGTGTGGGTGATTTACCTAGTGCATCTACATAGGATCCTATTTTAACAACTTTGAAGCAATTACCTTAATATGTATTTTTATTGTATTGGATTGAATAAAGATTGTGAATTTTACTATTTACTGTTTCGTGGCTTTTTTGGTGTTAATACCATTAAGAGGAAGGAAGACATGTAAGGCCTTTAGAATCTATTTATCACAGGTTTAGCTTATACCAGAGAGCTGCGAGTCATTTGCTGATTAATGTAGTTCTGCGAATTTCCACCAATGTTTTATAATATCTTATGTTACTATTCACATTTGGCATATGAGCTCTAGATAGCATAATCTTCATGAGAATGTTATGTGATGCTATGTGGTGCAAGTAATGCAGCGCGCCATTTGCTTTATTATGTTTCAGATATTTAATACACTCACATGGTTACCCTGAGATTTCATTATCGTATGCCAAACATTTCATGCATGCCTGTATTGCTCTGGGTTTTGTTATCCCATCTTGTTGACAACTGCTGGGAGAAATACATTTCCCCTTTCAATGTCACTGAAGGTTGTGGCTTGCCAGACTGGCCCATGAAACATACGGTGGGTTAACATGTGCAGTTCCACTCACCTATTGATCATATCACGTGATTTCTTGTTACAGATGGTGTTTCCCAGGATTGGAAGAATTTCAGATTTTAGGGCCTATGTCAATTTATTATAACCTAATAAAATAATGACATTTCTTTACTGGACTAAAGTAGTTTTAGTCAATCTGTGTAAATATATATACCGTATATATACAGTGGATATAAAAAGTCTACACACCCCTGTTAAAATGTCAGGTTTCTGTGATGTAAAAAAAATGAGACAAAGATAAATAATTTCAGAACTTTTTCCACCTTTAATGTGACCTATAATCTGTACAACTAAATTGAAAAACAAATTGAAATCTTTAGGTAGAGGGAAGAAAAAATATAAAAATAATATGGTTGCATAAGTGTGCACACCCTTACACTAATACTTTGTTGAAGCACCTTTTGATTTTATTACAGCACTCAGTCTTTTTGGGTTTGAGTCTATCAGCATGGCACATTTTGACTTGACAAGATTTGCCACTCTTCTTTGCAAAAACACTCCAGATCTGTCAGATTGTGAGGGCATCTCCTGTGCACAGCCCTCTTCAGATCACCCCACAGATTTTCAATCAGATTCAGGTCTGGGCTCTGGCTGGGCCATTCCAAAACTTTAATCTTCTTCTGGTGAAGCCATTTCTTTGTTGATTTGGATGTATGCTTTGGGTCGTTGTCATGCTGAAAAAGGATGTTTCTCTTCATGTTCAGCTTTCTAGCAGAAGCCTGAAGGTTTTGAGCCAATATTGACTGGTATTTGGAACTGTTCATAATTCCCTCTAGCTTAACTAAGGCCCAAGTTCCAGCTGAAGAAAAACAGCCCCTTGGCATGATGCTGCCACCACAATGCTTCACTGTGGGTATGGTGTTCTTTTGGTGATGTGCGCCAAACATATCTTTTGGATTTATGGCCAAAAGGTTCAACCTTAGTTTCATCAGACCAGAACACCTTTTCCCACATGCTTTTGGGAGACTTCAGATGTGTTTTTGCAAAATGTAGCCTGGCTTGGATGTTTTTCTTTGTAAGAAAAAGCTTTCGTCTTGCCACTCTACCCCATAGCCCAAACATATGAAGAATACGGGAGATTGTTGTCACATGTACCACACAGCCAGTACTTGCCAGATATTCCTGCAGCTCCTTTAATTTTGCTGTAGGCCTCTTGGTAGCCTCCCAGACCAGTTTTCTTCTCGTCTTTTCATCAATTTTGGAGGGTTGTCCAGTTCTTGGTATTGTCACTGTTGTGCCATATTTTCTCCACTTGATGATGACTGTCTTCACTGTGTTCCATGGTATAGCTAATGCCTTGGATACTCTTTTGTACCCTTCTCCTGACTGATACCTTTTAACAATGAGATTCCTATATATATATATATATATACAGTCCTGATCAAAAGTTTAAGACCACTTGAAAAATTGCAATAAATCATATTTTACATTGTTGGATCTTAACAAGGTTCCAAGTAGAGCTTCAACATGCAACAAGAAGAAATGAGAGTGAGACAAAACATTTTTTGAGCATTCAATTAATTGAAAATAACATGGGCTCATCGCTAATGTCAGTCAGCTACATAACAGTATTTCTGGTGGTAGAAACCCTTTAAACTGAAACAGGCAGTTTTTCAGCTGATCAAAATTTTAGGACCACATGCCTTTAAAGGCCAAATCTGTGCAAAGATGTTGATTCATTGTCATTTTCTGTCAGGTAGTCACACGTTGTGATGGCAAAGGTAAAAAAACCTCTCCCTTTTTGAACGTGGTCACGTTGTTGAACTGCATAAGCAGGGTCTCTCACAGTGCGCTGCTGAGGTGGGACGCAGTAAGACAGTCATTTGGAATTTCTTAAATGATCCTGAGGGTTATGGAACAAAAAAGTCAAGTGGAAGACCTAAAAAAATTTCATCAGCACTGAGCCGGAGGATCCAATTGGCTGTCCGTCAAGACACTTGACGATCCTCGACCCAAATTAAGGCCCTTACTGGTGCTGACTGCAGCCCCATAACCATCAGACGGCATCTGAGAATTAAGGGCTTCAAAAACAAAAAACGTCTTCAAAGACCTCGTCTCCTTGAACGCCACAGAACTGCTCATTTGGACTTTGCAAGAGAGCACTAAACATGGGACATTCAAAGGTAGAAGAAAGTTTTATTCTCTGATGAGAAAAAATTTAACCTTGATAGTCCTGATGGTTTCCAACGTTACTGGCATGACAAGCAGATCCCACCTGAGATGTTTTCTACGCGCCACAGTGGAGGGGGCGCCATAATGGTCTGGGGTGCTTTTTCCTTCAGTGGAACAATGGAGCTTCAGGAAGTGCAGGGGCGTCAAACGGCCACTGGCTATGTCCAGATGTTGCAGAGAGCATTCCTCATGACTGAGGGCCCTCGTCTGTGTGGTAACGACTGGGTTTTTCAACAGGACAACGCTACAGTACACAATGCCCGCAGGACAAGGGACTTCTTCCAGGAGAATAACATCACTCTTTTGGCCCATACTGCATGTTCCCCTGATCTAAATCCAATTGAGAACCTTTGGGGATGGATGGCAAGGGAAGTTTACAAAAATGGACAACAGTTCCAGACAGTAGATGGCCTTTGTGTGGCCGTCTTCACCACTTGGCGAAATGTTCCCAGTCACCTCATGGAAACGCTTGCATCAAGCATGCCGAAACTAATTTTAGAAGTGATAAACAATAACGGCGGAGCTACTCATTACTGAGTTCATGTTTGGAAGTTGGATTTCTGTTTTGGGGGGGGTTTATATTTTTTTTGGGAGGTGTGGTCCTAAACTTTTGATCAGCTGAAAAACAGCCTGTTTCAGTTTATTCGTTGTTTTCATTAAATTGAATGCTCAAAATTTTTTTTGTCTCACTCCCATTTCTTCTTGTTGCATGTTTAAGTTCTACTTGGAACCTTGTTAAGATCCAGCCATGCTAAATATGATTTTTTTTTTGCCATTTTTCAAGTGGTCTTAAACTTTTGATCAGGACTGTATATATATATCTGTTTATATATATATATATATATATGTATATATATATATATATATATATATACACTGTATATGTGTGTGTTTATATATATATTGTAATGCCGTGGGCTCCTATGACCAGTTTTGATGAAAGGCAGGGACACAACAAAGTCTCTTCAACACTGTTTATTGCTTGTTCCAGCCAACTTAGGCCTCTTGCACACGAACATATTTTCTTTCTGTGTCCGTATGCGGAACCATTCACTTCAATAGGTCTGCAAAAAAAACTGAAGTTACTCCGTGTGCATTCCTTTTCCGTATGTCCGGTCCACAAAATAATAGAACATGTCCTATTATTGTCCGCATTACGGACAAGGATAGTACTGCTCTATTAGGGGCCAGCTGTTTCGTAACATGCGGTTGTGTGCAAGAGCCTTAGGCCTCTTTCAGACAGGCATCCCGGATTTGCTTCGGATGCGTCCTGGGTGCATTGCGGGAAACCCGCGCGAGTGCGCACACAATTTCAGTCAGTGTTGACTGCGATTGCGTTGCGTTGTTCAGTTTTTATCGCGCGGGTGCAATGCGTTTTGCACGCACTTGAAAAAAAAATGAATGTGGTACCCAGACCCGAACTTCTTCGCTGAAGTTCGGGTTTGGGTTCGGTGTTGTGTAGATGTTATTATTTTCCCTTTTGCAGGTCCTCAAAGAAGCAGAAAAAAGACGATGCCGGTTGAGTGATCATGCGTCTGCGTCAATGATGTCACATCTACACCCGGCGCAGGAGCATTGAGGATGGAGCGGCCGAGCGAGCGTCATCCTCTCAGTGCGCCTGCGCCGACTGAAGACCGGTGCGGCGCAGGCGCGAGATTTAGAAGTCAGACAGGGCTAGCCAGAGGACGAGAGCGCTTGCTGGCCCTGTCAATCAACAGGAGGAGGGGGTGTTTTTTTGAAAGGAGGCTGCGGCTGCTACCAGCAAGTAGCCGCCCTACTTGCTGGTAGAGAAGTAATTTACATATTATAAAAGTGCGTTTTCTAAGAAACTACTGAACGAAAAAGAGTAAGAGGACTATATATTGATAAATCGCAGTATAAGGATTTTAAGTAGCCGAAAAATGACTTTAGTGGGGTGACAGAAGCCCTTTAACAGTGAGTTCCACAGCACCCCAACCCCTTGACAGTGACCTCCGCAGGGGCCCACCCCCTTAACAGTGACCTGTACAGTACTCCACCCCTTAACAGTGACCTCCATAGGGGACAGTCCCCTTAAGGACTCATGCACATGAACATATTTTCTTTCCATGTCTGTTCCGTTTTTTTTGTGTACCTTATGCAGAACCATTAATTTCAATGGGTCAGCAAAAAAAAAAAAAAACAGAAGTTACTTCGTGTGTATTCCGTTTCCCTATGTCTGTGTGTCCGTTCCGCCAAAAAATAGAAATAGAACATGCCCTATTATTGTCCGCATCACGGACAAGAATAGGACTGTTCTATTAGGGGCCAGCTGTTCCGTTCCGCAAAATGCGGAATGCACACAGACGTCAACAGTATTTTTTGCGGATCCGTTTTTGCAGACTGTAAGCCGTGTACCGAGGTGGTCTCCCCAGGATACAGTGAAATCACGAACAAGGAAAGCAACTCCAACACCAGCTTTTGCCTAAACAGAATTTTACTTAAATGTGGCAATAAACACAACCATAAATGCTGGGAACATATAATCAATTTACATACACTCAGCCCGAAGGCTGAGACCCTTGTGCTGCACAGCATGGCTCCCCCTGATGGATGCAGGAGGAAAGCGTGGTATTTTAATTACTGGCGAGCACAACTAAACTGCCACACCTTACCTGTTATTACCCTAAAAACAAGAACCACTGTATGGGTGTGTGTTATGGGTTATCCTGCGGTGCAGCACAACAGCTTACAATCTTACCAAGTTCTACAGTATTCCCCCTCCCATAACTGCTCCTGTAGCAGGTGCCTGAGTATTCTCTCTGAGCAAGAAAACGCCAGCCTGGCTTGAGTTTGTGAAATGTTAAGTTATGGAGTCTTTGAAATGAAGAGTAGTAACACTTGTGGCCTGACACAAACAGAGACCCTAACTAACTACAAGCCTAATCTCAGTCTCTGGGCGCCAACACTGTGATGAGGTGCGTGCACGATCTTACCGACCCAGGTCTGCTTTGCATCCGCTGGTGACTCTGAACCAGGGGCGTAGCTAAAAGCTCATGGGCCCTGGTGCAAGGGTTCTACTCGGGCCCCCCTTCCCTCAGTGCTTTGTTGCCAGGGAAGCACATAGACTTCATGCTGCCTGAGGCAAAAATTTAAACGCCACCTTGACCTAACCCTTTCCCACCAGCCGAGGTGTAACTTGACCAGCATGCACTTTCTATAATACCAGTGTCTTCTTATGTGGCACAAGGGTCTTTGGGCCCCCTCAGGCTCCTGGGCCCGGTAGCGACTGCTACCTCTGCACCCCCTATAGCTACACCCCTGCTCTGAACAGAACAAATGTCTCTCCAACAAGCACGCGGTACCGCAGTGTATGTTGCTTTGTTCCTCTGCTCTCATCAGCGTTCCTGGCAACAATCCTCCTTCCTCTGGACAGAATCAGGGTCTTGGACACGATCAGCTTCACTTAGCTGCAGCTCTGGTCACTGAGGGATGCTCTCACACCTGGATGCCGTCAGATTCTCTGCTCACACAGTTCCTTAGTTTCACCTCCCTCTGAGATGGCTGTTGTCTCTTTTTCTTCTCTCCAGACTCTGTGTAAACCCCACCTCTCTCATGAATATGGAGATAAATGTGCAGTCTGTAGCTGTGTTTAGGAAACAGCGGCATCTTGTGGCCAAACAGCAGAATGTCAGTCCAGATCATTTAATTTAATAACACAAACAGTGTTTAGCCAAGGAGAGCTGTTTCCCCACCTCACACGCACCACAAAATACATACGGTTGTGTGCATGAGCCCTAACTGTGACCTCCGCCATTCCCTGTCCTCTTGACAGAGACCCCCACAGCGCCTGCCCCTTTAACAGTGACCTCCACAGTGCCCGCCCCTTTAACAGTGACCTCCACAGCGGCCTGCCAATCATCCAATCAAATTCCTTTTCTTACGAGGCATTATTGTCTTTAATTGACAGTATATAAAACCCCACAAAATTATTATACACTTAAGGAGGTTTTGTCACTTCAGCAAATAGCATTTATTATGCAGAGAAAGTTTCCATGGATACGACCACCCTGCAGTCCTCAGCATGGCTGTGCTTGTACACTATAGAAAAAAGCACCAGCCTATGTGAGCTCCCACAGTCCTGGCCACCAGAGAAGCTGGCATTTTTTATTATAGTGTGCAAGCACGAGCACCACTGCTGGATTACAGGGTGGTTGTAACCATGGAAACAAGCAGTGTATAATTTGATGGAAAAATGAACCAAGCAAAGGAGGCAAAGGACCAATTATCCAGTGATTAATATGGCATCTATTAACCGCCTCCGGACCTCCTAACGCAGGATCGCGGTCCGGAGGCGGCAGTCTGAGGCACAGTCACGCATATATGCGTCATCTCACGAGACGCGAGATGACGCGCTCAGCCGGCAAAAGTTAGAGGGGGGTCACGTCATCAGCTTGCCAGCCAATAATCGTGGCTGGCAAGCTGATGGTTTTTAAAAAAACGAATCAGAAGCCAGTTAACATATTATATTTATAAATATAATGTGTTAAATGGCTGCTGTGCTCCTCTGCTGGTCCTTTTCGTCGGTTGGTCTCAGCAGAGGAGCACAGTTCACAGTGAGTACACAAGACACAACACTTAGCCCCCAGATCACCCCCCATCACCCCAATTAACCCCTTGATCACCCCTGTCAATCACCTAGTGAAAGGAAAAAAGTGATTAGTGTAAACTGTCACTTTTTTTTTTTTCACTGGTATTGACTGATAGTTTTAGGATAGTTTAGGTCCCTTGGTTAGGTAGTTAGCGATCGTTTAGCGCCCAGCCCACCGCACCGCAGTCACTTATTCGCTGATTAGCGTATCGCTAATCAGCTTTGGTACTTTTATAGTATCTGTAAGTGATCAAAACTGATCACAGTCAGATCTATAATAGTATTAGTGTCACCTTAGCTCGCCCTCCACCCAAAACGCAGTGTTTGCTCGATCAGGCCTGATCGGTCGCCCACACGTGCGTTCACCCACGCCCGCCCCGCCGCAGTGACAAAAAAATATATATTTTTTTGATCACTGCACAATCACTTTCCAAGCGCTGCGGCGATAAAAAAATCTGTTTTGATATTTTTTATCAATCGCAGCGGCTTCCGGTACCTCGCTAGCCTCCCATTTGTAAGACAGGCTTGCTTTTTTTCTTGGGTAGTCTCAGGGAATACCCCCTAAATTTAGTTGTCCAAATGTCAAACAGGGGGTATTCTTCTGAAGAGGCCTACAGGATTCTGACCCAGTCGGATGAGGAATGGGAACCCTAATCTGACGAATCTAGCGGGTCAGAATATAGACCTGTAGAAAGCAGTGGCAGTCTGACCCAAAGTTCGGACGAGGAGGTTGAGGTCCCTGATACCACCAGGCGTACCCGGCCCGTGTTGCTAGACCACAGGTTGCGAAGGATCAGCTTTAAGGGCAGCAGAGTGGGGCTGGTGCTGTCGGATTACGTGGTGATGCATACACCAGCAGCGCAGCCCTCCCTGGACCTAGTACCAGCACTGCCGTACAACCTGGTGAAGTGGCGAGCATCAGAAGGGCAGTTGAAGCTGGTACGGTGGCACGTGCAATAGTTACCCCGTCGCAGCCACCGCACAGACAGGCCCGCAGAGCCCCCAGAGTCCCTGAGGTGCTGGCAAACCCTGATTGGCAGTCCCCAACTTCAGCCGCACCATTAGTTCCCCCTTTCACCGCCCAGTCTGGAGTTCGGGTTGAGACAGCTCAGATCCGTTCGGCCCTGGGATTTTTTGAGCTGTTCTTGACTGTGGAGCTCTTGGACATAGACGTGGCAGAAACAAACCGGTATGCCACTCAATTTTATATCCGCCAACCCGGGAAGCTTTATGCCCAGTCTTTCCGGTGGAAACCCGTCCAAGTTTCCGAATGAATTTTTTTTCTGGGCCTTCTCCTCAACATGGGTCTAACCAAAAAGCATTAATTGCGGTCATATTGGTCCAAGAACCCAATTCATCACATGCCCATGTTCTCTGCTGCCATGTCCAGGGCACGATTTGAGGCCATCCTGCGTTTCCTGCACTTTAGTGACAATAGCACCTCTCGTCCCAGAGGCCACCCAGCTTTTGACCGGCTCCACAAAATTCGGCCCCTCATAGACCACTTCAACCAGAAATTTGCAGATTTGTATACCCCTGAGCAAAACATCTGCGTAGACGAGTCCCTTATACATTTTACCGGGCGCCTTGGCTTCAAACAATACATCCCAAGCAAGCGCGCCCGGTATGGGGTCAAATTGTATAAGCTCTGTGAAAGGGCCACAGGCTATACCCACAAATTTCGGATCTATGAGGGTAAAAGATCAGACCCTGGAGCCGGTCGGTTGCCCTGACTACCTGGGGAGCAGTGGGAAGACAGTCTGGGACTTGGTGTCACCCTTATTTGGCAAGGGGTACCATCTTTATGTGGACAATTTCTACACAAGTGTGGCCCTCTTCAGACATTTGTTCCTAGAACAGATTATCTGCTGTGGCACCGCGCGAACTAGTCGCGCAGGCTTCCCCCAACGGCTCGTTACCACCCGTCTTGCAAGGGGGGAGAGGGCTGCCTTGTGTAATGAAGAACTGCTCGCGATGAAATGGAGAGACAAGCGTGACGTTTACATGCTCCATTCACGCAGACATGACAATACAAATTGAACGAGCAACCAGTGTCATTGAAAAGCCCCTCTGTGTCCACGACTATAATTTGCTCATGGGAGGGGTGGACTTCAATGACCAGATGTTGGCTCCGTATTTCGTTTCCCGACACACCAGACGCTGGTATAAGAAGGTGTCTGTATATTTAATTCAATTGGCTGCATATAATAGTTTTGTTCTCTACAGTAAGGCTGGGAGAACAGGATCCTTCCTCAAATTTCAGGAAGAGATCATCGAGAACCTCCTGTATCCAGGAGGTTCCGTGGCCCCATCCACCAGTGTAGTTAGCCGTCTACATGAGTGACATTTCCCCAGTGTCGTTGCCGGTACCTCAACCCAACCGTCACCCCGAAAAAGATGTCGTGTCTGTAGCAGGAGTGGAATAAGGCGTGACACCCGCTATTTCTGTCCTGACTGCCCTGACCACCCTGCCCTATGCTTTGGGGAGTGTTTCCGGAAGTACCACACACAGGTACACTTAGCATAGGGATCACATCTCACAGGACAGGTACACAGGGCTATTAGGGCCCATTCACACAGAGCTGCTGCAAACCTCTCCTTTCACCTGGGACAAAGTGCATAATGTACTTCGCCACATCTTTGGGCGATTTGCGCTTTGCACATTGTCCCATGGGGAAGGAGAGGTTTGTCCTATAAAGGTAAAAAAATAAAAATCACCAGTAAGCAAAAAAGTTAACGTTATGTTCAAAAAGTTAAAGTTTATATGTTCTGTTCAAAAGTTATTATAAAGTTAATAAATTTATTGCGTTGCGGCCTGGTTTTTCTTTTTTCTTTTTTTTACCTTCCAGGTGGATCAACCGATCGACTAGCTGCAGCACTGATGTGCATTCTGACAGAAGCATTGCGCTGCTGTCAGATTACACAAAAGTCGGTGTATGCGGCGCTGCAAGACGAGATTTCTCCTCTGCAGTAAAAGATACGTTTGCCGAGGCATATGAGCTGAGGAGGCGGCGGTGTTCATATGCTTTGGCAAACACTTTGTATATATAAAAAAAATAAAAATCCCGGCAATGATTATTCATCCACATCGATTGATGTGAATGGAGAAATCGGGTTTGCCAGGGCATACGAGCTGAGTGGGTATGGATGTTGGGCGGAGCTCCTATGTCCTGGCAGACGCCTTTCCCCTCCTTTTTTTTTTTGGGCAGAGATTTTTTCATCCACATTGATCGATGCGAATGAAGAAATCTGTGCCGTTCATTTTTTCTTTCAGCCCAGAGGCCGAACGAAAAAAAAAAATCTCATTACCCGTATGCTCAATATAAGGAGAATAGCAGAAACTCCTAATGCTGGCCATACATGTAATGATTGCGGAGACCCTCAAATGCCAGGGCAGTACAAACACCCCACAAATGACCCCACTTTGGAAAGAAGACACCCCAAGGTATTCGCTGAGGGGCATATTGAGTCCATGAAAGATTGAAATTTTTGTCTCAAGTTAGCGGAAAGGGAGACTTTGTGAGAAAAAAAAATAAAAAATCAATTTCCGCTAACTTGTGCCCAAAATTTTTTTTTCTATGAACTCGGCATGCCCCTCATTGAATACCTTGGGGTGTCTTCTTTCCAAAATGGGGTCACATGTGGGGTATTTATACTGCCCTGGCATTTTAGGGGCCCTAAAGCGTGAGAAGAAGTCTGGGATCCAAATGTCTAAAAGTGCCCTCCTAAAAGGAATTTGGGCACCTTTGCGCATCTAGGCTGCAAAAAAGTGTCATACATGTGGTATCGCCGTACTCAGGAGAAGTTAGGGAATGTGTTTTGGTGTGTCATTTTACATATACCCATGCTGGGTGAGATAAATATCTTGGTCAAATGCCAACTTTGTATAAAAAAATGGGAAAAGTTGTCTTTTGCCGAGATATTTCTCTCACCCAGCATGGGTATATGTAAAATGAAACCCCAAAACACATTCCCCAACTTCTCCTGAGTACGGCGATACCACATGTGTGACACTTTTTTGCAGCCTAGGTGGGCCCACATTCCAAAGAGCACCTTTCGGATTTCACAGGGCATTTTTTACAGATTTTGATTTCAAACTACTTCTCACGCATCTGGGCCCCTAAAATGCCAGGGGAGTATAACTACCCCACAAGTGACCCCATTTTGGAAAGAAGACACTCCAAGGTATTCCGTGAGGGGCATTGCGAGTTCCTAGAATTTTTTATTTTTTGTCACAAGTTAGCGGAAAATGATGTTTTTTTTTTTTTATTACAAAGTCTCATATTCCACTAACTTGTGACAAAAAATAAAAACTTCCATGAACTCACCATGCCCATCACGAAATACCTTGGGGTGTCTACTTTCCAAAATGGGGTCACTTGTGGGGTAGTTATACTGCACTGGCATTTTAGGGGCCCAAATGCGTGCAAAGTAGTTTGAAATCAAAATCTGTAAAAAATGGCCTGTGAAATCCGAAAGGTGCTCTTTGGAATGTGGGCCCCTTTGCCCACCTAGGCTGCAAAAAATTGTCACACATGTGGTATCGCCGTACTCAGGAGAAGTTGGGGAATGTGTTTTGGGGTGTCATTTTACATATACCCATGCTGGGTGAGAGAAATATCTTGGTCAAATGCCAACTTTGTATAAAAAAAATGGGAAAAGTTGTCTTTTGCCGAGATATTTCTCTCACCCAGCATGGGTATATGTAAAATGACACCCCAAAACACATTCCCCAACTTCTCCTGAGTACGACGATACCACATGTGTGACACTTTTTTTGCAGCCTAGGTGGGCAAAGGGGCCCACATTCCAAAGAGCACCTTTCGGATTTCACAGGCCATTTTTTACAGATTTTGATTTCAAACTACTTTGCACGCATTTAGGCCTCTAAAATGCCAGTGCAGTATAACTACCCCACAAGTGACCCCATTTTGGAAAGAAGACACCCCAAGGTATTTCATGATGGGCATAGTGAGTTCATGGTTGTTTTTATTTTTTGTCACAAGTTAGTGGAATATGAGACTTTGTAAGGAAAAAAAAAAAGAAATTTTTTTTCATAATTTTCCGCTAACTTGTGACAAAAAATAAAAAGTTCTATGAACTCACTATGCCCATCAGCGAATATCTTAGGGTGTCTACTTTCCAAAATGGGGTCATTTGTGGGGGTTTTCTACTGTCTGGGCATTGTAGACCCTCAGGAAACATGACAGCTGCTCAGAAAGTCAAAGCTACTTCAAAAAGCGGAAATTTACATTTTTGTACCATAGTTTGTAAACGCTATAACTTTTACCCAAACCATATTTTTTTTACCCAAACATTTTTTTTTTATCAAAGTCATGTAGAACAATAAATTTAGCGAAAAATGTATAAATGGATGTCGTTTTTTTTTTAAAAAAAATTTACAACTGAAAGTGAAAAATGTCATTTTTTTGCAAAAATTTCGTTAAATTCCGATTAATAACAAAAAAAGTAAAAATGTCAGCAGCAATGAAATACCACCAAATAAAAGCTCTATTAGTGAGAAGAAAAGGAGGTAAAATTCATTTGGGTGGTAAGTTGCATGACCGAGCAATAAACGGTGAAAGTAGTGTAGTGCAGAATTGTAAAAAGTGGTCTGGTCATTAAGGGTGTTTAAGCTAGGTTGGCTGAGGTGGTTAATAAAGAAGTTCGGATACTATATATATATATATATATGGACAACTACATATATATATATATATATATATAGTATCCGAACTTCTTTAATAATAGATGCTATATTAATCACTGGATAGATGATCATCAGATAAATGCACTAAATACATTGCTGACGTTGATAAAGAACGGTACTTCCACATTACCCAAACAGAAACTAATTGAATTATTGTTTCAACCAGCATCTGGGATTTTTTCTTTAATATTGAAGGACCGAGCCATTTAATATCAGCTAATTATAATCTAACAGTATAGTTATTGGATGATTGAATCAATAACTTTTCATGAAGTGAATCCTGCACATGAATTATAAAATAAAATAAAACTTTTTAATATTTTTTATTATTCTTCTACTTTAAATAATTCAATATTCTTTTTTATACATTTTTTCTTTGTTTTGTACTACACTTGTTGCGAATTGCTTTAATAAATTTTTAATTGCATCTAAATATACTGTATCCATTTTATGCAGCTCTAGATATTCGAGTGCCCCTCATATCTATTACAAAAAAATAGAACATGTTTTGCGGACAAGAATAGGACAGTTCTAAAGAAGTAAAAAAAAAAATGACCGCATGCACTCGGCCAGGATCCGTGTTTTGTGGATCCACGATTTGCTGACCGCAAAACACATGGTGTTGCATGCCAAGAAAGTCGCGCAACATTTTATGTAATGTAGTTCAATGTTGTCACATGGTGGGATGCGACACTCGCAAAAATCCATCCAAGTTGGAATTTCATGTGACAGTTGCACTATACCAGTACTGTAAAGTGCTGTGGATTCGGTGTATGCACAATCACCAACATTTCAGTTCCGCGTGGATGTACCCTACTTTCGGCTACTTTCACATCTGCTTTTTTAATTCAGGTTTTGAGATCCTCTGCTGGATCACAAAACCTGAATTAATAACACAGATGTGAAAGTAGACTTACATAGCAGTCAGGTTTGGGCCCCTTGAGTGTTGGGCCCTGTAGTATTTGCTACATAGCTGTGGTGACATTTCTACTCCTGCCTCATGCTAAGGAATTAGTGTACACTCAGTACATCTATACTTTGGTGTAAATTGCATCAAAATGTGGCAAAATCTACTGTAGGTTTAGAGAAATGATCTGCTTGTAGATCAAAAAGGGAGCATGACCTAATAGAAAAGGGGGTGTGACTCCAAGGGAAACTAGTGTGGCTGATGGTACCCCATTTGCACTAAAACTGAACCACAATTTTGGTGTACCTTAAGATGTTGTCTCAATCTAAACCAACCAATAGTTTGTATAGAGTTAGACAAAAGTGTCTATCCCTGCCTCACATTTATCATCCAGCCCAGGGGTGGACTGGGGACATAATGTGGCCCTGAAAAAATAAAACTAAAAGTGGCCCCAAATTGACAGAAGCTGGGGCAACACAATTAGGCATGGCCAACACAAGCTACAAGTAGACAGGGATAACAGAAGTAGGCGGATCCAGGAATACCGTAGAGCAGGGGTGGCCAACCCGTGGCTCGCGAGCCGCATGCGACTCCTTGCACCTTCATTTGCGACTCGCAGGGGAGCGGTGCGGTTGTTCTTACTCTCCTCTCTGCAGCTAGGAAATTTATAATCTGCAGCAGCAGCACTTCACTTACGTGCTGCCTGCTGCAGACAGTAACAGCCGGCCCAGGTCCCACCCCCGTCAGCGCCGTGGTGGAAGGCTGGAACGAGGCGGAAGAATGTAGAGGACTCAGGCACTCACTGCAACTCAGCCTCCTCCTGAGAAGGCAAAACTGCAGTGCTTATCCCAGCCACCAGCCGCCGATGAGCAAGCCCACGGCCCCACGCCCCTATCTGTGACTGTGTCTGTGTATGACCTAATGCCCACCCCCAGTCTTCTCAGTGTCAGCCCAGCAGCCAGATTCATCAGACCGTGGGCTAGGTCTGTGGGGGCGGCAAGAAGTGGCGCAGCAAGGAAGGAGGACCTGCTTCTAGCTCCAGCAGCAGCCAGAGTGAGCAGCAGCCAAAGCTCCAAGTAAATTTTAATGAATGTTAATGATGGGCAGCAGGGCAGGGCAGTGGGCACTCAATCATAGCAGCAGTGGCAAAGAGACTCACTAAGGCCATCAGCAGCCATTTTAGTCTGATTACAACCTTTCTGCAGCTTTGGTTCTAATTTGACTAAATAATGACTGCTGCTGGTCTCAGTCTCCCTGCCACTGCTGCTCTGCCTTTTTTTTAACAGGTGCCACTGCCCAGCACACCAAGTGTGTTTGAGCATGTGGGTGGTCATCTAAGCATGGGCGGTCAACTAAGCATGGGGCGGTCATCTGAGCATGGGCAGTCACCTGAGCATAAGGCGGTCATCTAAGCATGGGTGGTCATCTAAGCATAAGGCGGTCATCTGAGCATGGGTGGTCATCTGAGCATGGACGGTCATCTTAGCATGGGCGGTCATCTGAGCATGGGGTGGTCATCTGAGCATAGGGTGGTCATCTGAGCATATTGCAGTCATCTGAGCATGGGTCATCTAAGCATGGGCGGTCATCTTAGCATGGGCGGTCATCTGAGCATGGGTGGTCATCTGAGCATACGGCAGTCATCTGAGCATGGGGCGGTCATCTGAGCATAGGGCGGTCATCTGAGCAGGGGACGGTCATCTGAGCATACGGCGGTCATCTGAGCATACGGCGGTCATCTGAGCATACGGCGGTCATCTGACCATAGGGCGGTCATCTGAGCAGGGGACGGTCATCTGAGAAATATTAAAAGACATTGTGAATAACAAAGATTGCTAGAAGTCTCACTAAAGCTGTCTACATTACAGGTAGGAAAGGTGGTTTAAATACACTTTAAAATGTTTGAAAACTCAATTGCAGTAATACTGTCGACTGCACGCATATTTGTGTAAATGTATAGCTTGTGGCTCCTGGCAGTCTTACGTTTTTTTTTTTCTTCTGGCTCTTTGTGTCTGGAAGGTTGGCCACCCCTGCCGTAGAGCAACACAAAATGCTGCCCCAGCAGAAACAAACCAAATACCACAGCGCTGCATAAAATACTGCCCTATCACCATACTGAGGATGGTGATACAGTTGCATTCAGGGGGGCACCTACCGCTGCTGGCCAGGGGGATAAGTACCTGATGATCCTAGCATTAATACTGAAAGCATCAGATCTTTATGTATCTGGCCAGCAGTTCGATAAATGTCCCCCATATTCCTCAAATTCACTCTGAGACTAATTGAAATAATTAAAGGCATTGTATGGTCTTTTCTCATGGCGTGTCGGTGGTATGGTCACAACCTGTACTATTTTCTCATGACTAAAGGCTGCTGGGTGTGTGGGCAGATGGCGTATGTATGCATCAGCCTCGTGGATGCATCATCCATTGTTTCACTATGAAATTCTCCTCAAAACTCTTTTGGTCTATTTTATAAATCATGTTTCTCTGATACAATGTTCCCTCATACAGAAGGGTATGCTTTTATTCCAGCCGCACAAAAAGGAGCAAGTTCTCAGAAAAGATTAGAAGCGTGTAGGATGAACTGCTGTACCGCTAATGGTGTTTGTTACATTCAGTTCTGGTCAGGACTATGAGACAAGAAGCAAAAAATAATAGTCAATCATGTTATTTCTAGATGGCGCCCATTTCATACACAATGGCGGCAAGTCATATTTGAAATGATGTTATTGTCATAGAGAGGTTTTCAGCCTCAGTTGTCATTTTGATCATAAAAGAAGAACGATCTGGTGTTTGGGCTTATTGCATTTTCTGGGTACATTCAATTAGCTTTAATAAAACTGCAATAATGAGAAAAACTAGTGCATTTGAAAATTGGATTTTTTGGGCATTGACAGATGCAAATTTGGTATTTCCAAATAATAGGGGAAAAAAAAAGACATGGATTTTTAAGGAATTAGCATTAGCGCACAGTCGGACCAGACAGTAGAAGCCAGCTTGCCACTTCATGAGGACCAGTTTTAAAGGGCATCTGTCAGCAGATTTGTCCCTATGACACTGGCTGACCTGTTGCATGTGCACTTGGCAGCTGAAGGCATCTGTGTTGGTCCCATGTTCATATGTGTCCGCATTGCTGAAAAAAATGTTTTAATATATGCAAATGAGCCTCTAGGAGCAACGGGGGCGTTACTGTTACACCTAGAGGTTCTGCTCTCTTTGCAACTGCTGTGTGACTTAAGTCAGGGCCAGGCGTGATGACATTTTCACTGCCTTGCCCTGTCAATCAAAGTGCATATATTTATTATAGCTACTGAGTTATTCACTCAAATGTATCTATATAGCGCCACCTGCTGTTTGCACTTTTTCTAATTTCTCAGTCCTGCTCACTAAGATTGAAGAATGTGCTCAGTTCTGTCTGTCGAGGGCCAACAGCTGCTGCTGAAAGGAAACACAGCTGAGAAAGGACACGCTTCCTAAGCGGCCAGCTTGAAATAAATCTAGCAGAACAATTGGAGCAATGAATGGGGAGATATCTGGATCCATGTGAGGTACAGGGCTGGTTCTAGCTTTGTTAGAAAGAGACTGCCACATGCAGTCTTTATTTTTTATTTTTTATTTTTTTTTTAATATACTTTTATTCAGGGAAAACACCAGTAGTCTTTATTTTTCATTATTTATGGGATAACCCCTTAAAGGCTCCTGGATTCTTGCAGGTGGTTGCTGGTGATAGCTTATGCTATGGTTGTTACATTCCGTAATCCTCTATTGCTTCCTCTCTCTTTTTTCTGTCTAGTTGAGTTCCTAGTGATGTGGTTCGATTCCAGTGCTTTGTTCTAGTTCCAATTTAATTATCTTGTGCTCTGTGTTTGTAGTCAAGTCCTTGTTTGGTTGCTGGTGTTCAAGTCTGTTTAGTTTGGTCTTCTTGTCTCTGGGTTCTGGAGTCCTCCTGTTGTTCATGTTAAGGTCAGTATTGCAGATTAGGGTTTCCATTAGGAAATGCTTTAGGGACAGTGAGGGTCATCTGTTTACTATATCATCCCCAGCATCCATTTGTTTCATCATCTGATTACCATCATCCATTTGTTTTGTATTCTGACTACCATCACGATCCTGTTCCAGTCATCTATAGGTGAGCTTTTATCGCCTTACCATCTTTGCTAGTGTTGTGAGGTGCTTCTTATTTCTTGTTTATTTGACTTTTTGATTGTTGCTTCACTCATCCCTGCTGTAAGTCCTGGGGATACCAGGAAATACAGTTAATACCTAGGAAAGGAGATTGTTATAGGTGAAGTCCAGCTCTGCCGTCTTGTGCCCAGTTGGAGTAATTACAGAATCTTCTGTCCTGCGTGGTATTGGGGTTTTCTGAACAACATCACTGTATCCAGGCCCTTTGAAATAATAGCCAGTTATATGGAAATTATAAGCCACAACCCTAATGGGTAATTTACAGATGGGGTGCAACTTTTTCCACAAGCTTTAAGATGTTATCTAAGACTAGACAGAACTCCCAGATTTTCCGACCTGCGGTGGAGAACATACCTGGTCCCCGCCTCTGAGTTCAGTGTCTTATGCTCCCTGTCCAGCTTTTTCTCTCCCTGCCACGCTGAAATCAACATCTGGGGGAACACATGACCACTGCAGCCAATCACAGGCCACAGTGGTGATCCTCTCCCCTTATGTCAAGTGACCGGTTGACCGGATGGGGAGATGAAAAGCCAGGTCGGGAACGTCAGACACTGAAACTCAGCGGTGGGAACCAGGTAAGTATGTTCTCCACCGCAGGTCAGCCACTCTGGTAGGTCTGTCTTACTTTTGCATAACCCCTTTACTTTTAACGCAGTTGTACCCAATCACTAAGCTTTATTACAGCATCTTATTGAGGCCTTTTCTGTTGACTTGTTTTGGATATGGAGCAGATTAGAAGACAAAACTAAAGATTCTACTGTGAGACCTGTCCAAAAGACCACCCCTTTGAGAAGACCACCCCTTATCTAGACCAGATGTCCTGTATAGATTTTCAGTTCCACCATACTGGACATCTTCTTTTGAAGACCACTCTGCTTTCCAACGCAATTTTGAATAGTCACCTCAGAGATGCTACACTATAGTTAACTGGCCAGTTTATTTTGCGAAAACTTGATGATACATTTAGGGCAACTAAACACTGCTTCGAACCTATTGTCTGTAAATGGCATTTTAAAATCTCCCACCACCGAAAAAGGAAGATTACCACTTATCTGCTACCGAGAGTACTATGTCTTCAGGGAATCATTCACCACATCTCTATTCAGCTACTCACTTTCTCTTTGATGTTGTGTTTGACTAATGACATGACTACAATATGTTGGCAGAAGGAAAACCTGCTAAAGATGGATGCCTTAGGAAAAAATATTCACATATTCTCTTTGTCTGTACTAAAGCTTTCACGAGTTTTGGAGTGGTCAGATGTGATGTGCATGAAGTACAAGCAACAACAAAAAATCATAATAATCTAATAAACTAATAATGACTTTGTCCACTGGTGGAATTACACATAACACTACCATGGAAGTTAGGATCAAAATACCATCTTCGTAACAAGTAGAAAGAAAGTGGATCAATTGGATTGCCTACAATGCCACGTAGACACAATTTTAATTGATCATAAAGTTTCTGGAGGTTTGATCATCAAAGTCTAATCATGCATGGGCAAATACTGCCGCTCACATAAATTATAAATGTTTTGACTTGTAAGTGGTCGAGAGATGACCATCTTCATGGAGCATCAAGAACTGTCAGGTCAAAATCTAACCCCATTTAGCATCATGCCCAGTAATCATCCACTTAACTTGTAGAGGAGCATGTCAAGAACTTAATTTTCAGCGAACCTACTGTACATGTTTTACTTATAGTGGAGTCTGCCGTGGTTTTCATTGCTTTGATGTAATGAATAACGCTGCATGCATTGCCATTCTTCCAGTAAAATCTGCCAGGACTACCCAACAGGGCCTCTAACATTGGTGTGATCAGACCTTAGTGATACCTGGAACATGCAACCTATGGTTGCCAACCAGAATTTTTCTTTTTCTGGACAACTTACCGTATCTTAAAATCACAACATTTTTTAAGGACAAATTGCAAAACCATATTTAATGATAAAGTTTATAAGCAATACACGTCTCAATATACTGATAAGAACTCTACCAAATAATCTAGTCAAGTACCACCAGCCAAAAAAAATAAAATAATGGACACGTCTATTTATTTTCACGGACACATGAAAAAAGTTGCCTATTCTTACGGACTATCCACAAATTTCTATATGGTCGAGCAAACGTAAGTATAAAGCCCCACTCTAAGGTCGCTTTAACATCTCCATTTAAGAGATCTGGCAGGCTGTTCCGGCACAGAGGAGTCTGCCAGATCTATCAGGATCGTTGCTCGACCCTCTACTTTACTGATGGATCCCCCTTGACTGCAATGGGGATCTGGAGCTGATTTCCTACATTAATGGCTGGTTTCAGTCGGACAAGAACTGTTGCATGCAACTTTTTTTTGTCTGGCCAACAGACAGCATTTGCACCGGATCAGGTTGCCAGATCTCCCAAATGGAGATGTGAACGTAGCCTAACTAAAAATATACCCTATAAAAACAAACCACAAAGGCCCCAAGTATAATATTGCAAACAATCTTTGTTAAATCGCATGAATACATTAAAAAAAAAAAAAAAACATACAGAATGGAGTAGACATAGAAAAAGGTGAGGCAACACTGTGGCACATGCTCAATTTGAATCACTTATCATTACCTATCCGAATAACATAATAGTGCCCATATGTGCCTAGTACCAATAAATATAGTAAGAAAGCACAAATGGGAAACAAAGATGGTCTATTAGATAAGTGGAACATGCAAAGTGCTAGTGCAAAACGAATCGTATAAAGACCCAGCAAGATAGAAACCTAAAATAAGCATAACCTGAAATAAGCATAAGTAAAGCATAAAGACCATAGTGCGCCTCACTGCCTAATGCAAGTTTCGCTCACACTTTTTCCAGGGGGATCTCGGCCAAAAATAGGGCATGCTTCCATGGCGTCACCATGGACCCACGGTCTGTTGAAAACCACTGATGTGTGAATAGACACATTAATGTAAGTCAATGGATGTGTTAGCGGTCTATGGAGGCCACAGACAGCACACGTCCGCAATTCACACGTGTCAGGAATAAGGACCGCCTTATCCCTAGTTATTATAATGTTTGCTGAGATATTATATGTTTTATGGTTATATGCCGTAGTGTAACATATTCCGGTTTGATTCATACATACACTCACCTAAAGAATTATTAGGAACACCTGTTCTATTTCTCATTAATGTGATTATCTAGTCAACCAATCACATGGCAGTTGCTTCAATGCATGTAGGGTTGTGGTCCTGGTCAAGACAATCTCCTGAACTCCAAACTGAATGTCAGAATAGGAAAGAAAGGTGGGCTACAACAGCAGAAGACCCCACCGGGTACCACTCATCTCCACTACAAATAGGAAAAAAAGGCTACAATTTGCACAAGCTCACTAAAATTGGACTGTTGAAGACTGGAAAAATGTTGCCTGGTCTGATGAGTCTCGATTTCTGTTGAGACATTCAAATGGTAGAGTCCGAATTTGGCGTAAACAGAATGAGAACATGTATCCATCATGTCTTGTTACCACTGTGCAGGCTGGTGGTGGTGGTGTAATGGTGTGGGGCATGTTTTCTGGGCACACTTTAGGCCCCTTAGTGCCAATTGGCCATCGTTTAAATGCCACAGGCTACCTGAGCATTGTTTCTGACCATGTCCATCCCTTCATGACCACCATGTACCCATCCTCTGATGGCTACTTCCAGAAGAGTAATGCACCATGTCACAAAGCTCAAATCATTTCAAATTGGTTTCTTGAACATGACAATGAGTTCACTGTACTAAAATGGCCCCCACAGTCACCAGATCTCAACCCAATAGAGCATCTTTGGGATGTGGAACGGGAGCTTCGTGCCCTGGATGTGCATCCCTCAAATCTCCATCAACTGCAAGATGCTATCCTATCAATATGGGCCAACATTTCTAAAGAATGCTATCAGCACCTTGTTGAATCAATGCCACATAGAATTAAGGCAGTTCTGAAGGCAAAAGGGGGTCCAACTCCGTATTAGTATGGTGTTCCTAATAATTCTTTAGGTGAGTGTATATATATATATTTATGGGCAGGGCTGAATGCGTCTTGGACGTGGGTAAGGCATGCCAAACCTAAACTATGGCTGAGTTGTGGCGGGAGCCACGAGCGTGGGTAGGCCTGGAGAGGGCAAAAAAGACAAGTACACTGTGTCGTGCAAACCGGTTTATTGTGTGCTACCGCCCCGCATGACCTATAACGCCAACGATTGAAAAGCCTGGGATATTTCCCTATGTGGATTCGGGATGTATCTATTGAAACAAGAAGATCTCCAGCGTCCCATGGAACGGATGACATGAGCAGGGACTTGGTGTTTTGAAGCTGACGAAGCCGCTCCGATGCGGAATGAGTGACCCGAGATGACGCCTGGGTCGTACCCAAGGCCTGCCGTTAGCGAACGGATATGGGACGTGAATTGATGTGAAGAGAGGGGTTTATCTTTGAAGGGTAGGAGAGGACTGTTGGGAGGAGCAGACTGTAACAGGGATAATAATTTGTTAAGAATCCGGACCGGGCACCAGTTGTTTTGGGTAGGGAAATATTTAATCTCCGTGGGTGGCCCTGTTTGGCTTGTTTTGGTCAGTGGTAGGCTGAGTACGAAATGGTCATTATGCCACGACAGCTGGTCTTTGCGAAGACAGCCGTGCCCCGGGGAGCTGCCGGTGAATTCTCCTGGACGGAGAAAGCCGTAAAAACTTAAAAACATGGCTGCTTGTAAAACCGTGCTGGTCAAGGGCCCAAAAGGGGAGCCGTCTAGCGCGGAAGACAGATCCCTGAACAGCTTGGTGGACACCGGTTGTCTGCGGGAAGGAGTTTGTGTGGCGGTTTTCTGAATTCCCCTAAGGGCTGCCTTGATGGCCTGGTTTGAAAAAATAGAAGAACGATCCGGATTACTAAGCATGAAGTGGTGTTGGAGGCCTGCTAGATATAATTTGATGGAACTGTGAGAGAGTTTGAGTTGGGATTGACAGAAAGCTATGAACGCCAGCAGGTACGATGTTTCGTCCCGGCCGTCCTGAGGGTAAAGGAGTCTAAACCTGCTGAATGCTTTCAACCCGGTTCTGTAATTCCTGGCCGTGTTTGGGGCTAAGGATTGACTTATGAAATGTTTTGCTGTCGAGATGAGAGACTCTAGTCCATCACTAGAGTGTTGTGTGGCGGAATTGAGGCTCCCGTGGGATCCGCGTCGGGCATCTCCTGGAAAAAAAAACGAAAAATTTAATCTAGACAATGCATCTGCTGCTACATTTTTATGTCCCTGAATATGTTCCCCTGCAAAACGGAAATTAAAAGAAAGGGACAACCATACTAGTCTGCGTAGCAGTGACATGATTTTTGGGGATTTAGCCCTTTGTTTGTCGAGGATGTCAACTAATGCCTGGCTATCCGTGACAAAAAGGACAGAGGAATTGGCCCACTGTTTTCCCCAGACTTGAGCGGCTGCTACTATGGGATAAAGCTCTATGAGGGGGGATGATTTTAAGGCATCTATGTCGGAGCTTAATTCTGGGGGCCATTTGCCCGCCATCCAATGGTTGCCAGAAATAGCAGCAAACCCGACTGACCCCGCTGCATCTGAAAAAATGATGGGGGAGAGTGAGGTTCGGGGAGGAATAAATAAAGAAATACCGTTCTAGTTTGACAAGAAAGACTTCCACATGTGCAGATCTGCCCTGGCATGACTGTCTAAAGAAATTGTGCTGTCCTGATCCTGAGCTTCAGGAAGAAGCTGCAGCAACCTTGACATGAACGATTTACCCTGCGGCATGACCCTGGTCGCAAAATTGAGCATTCCCAGATAAGACTGAAGTTCCGTTTTGGTGATGGAGTTTCCTAGTACGGCTCTGTCCATGGCTATGCGGATTGTGACATGTGTGGAAGGTGACATGTGTGGCTGGCCCTTCTGTCTTTTTTTGAGCTAACGGGACCTGTAACTGATTAAAGAACTCCGTCAAAGTGTTTAAACCGGTCGGGTGAGGATGCCGCTTCTCAATTATCAAGAAGTCGTCCAGATAGTGGATGACCATTGGCAAACCGCCGTGGTGAACCAATATCCAGTGGAGGGCCTGTGCTAACTGGTCAAAGAGCCATGGACTGCTTTTGCAACCGAAAGTGAGACGATTTGCCAAATAAAATTTATTGGACCATCTGATGCCATAAAAACCCCAAAGCTGTGGCTGGATGGGCAGCAGCTTGAAGGCGTCAGCTATATCTGCCTTGGTGAGCCAAGAACCCTTGCCTGAGAGCAAGATGAGTTGGACTGCCTGATCGATAGAAGAGTATCTCATTGAGTACTCCTCTGATGGAATCAGTGAATTCAGGCTGGGGGTGGACGAAGCATGTGGAGCAGACAAATCGTAGATCATACGTTTTTTATTCGATGACTGTTTAGACACAATGCCGATAGGACTGATGCGCCAGTGCTGAAAGGGAACATCAGAAAAGGGGCCCAACAAGAAACCTTTATTGACCTCTGCTTGTATCAATGTCTCGACTGCTTCTGGGTCATGACTGGCTGACAGTAAATTGGAACCCTCCCAGTTGGCTTGAGGAAGAGCGACTAACCCTGTGTGAAACCCTTCGTGGAACCCAGCTATTAAGGATTCAGTGAAGACTCGGTCAGGATGGTTTTTGAGGAGACTTGATAGCAGTTCGACATTGATGTCGGTTAGTCATAACTGCTTTGAGGCTTTCCTAGGGCACAAGGAACGTGGGTGAGCTCTGAAACACAATGAACAGATGTGCAGGGCCCGACACGCATTGAAGGCACAACTTCCCAAGTTAAAGTTATTGCATAATTGGCTTTTGCCGAGGTATATTATGGGCCGGCCTAGTTTGTCCACTGAACTGGGATTACCCTGAGCACCGGAGGGACCGGGCCACGCCCCTTGCAGCGTGCCGGGGCTAGAGTTCGGGCAGCAATCTGTTAAATGAAATATGGATTGGCAGCTCGAGCAGGTGGGGGCCCTGAGACCTGCAAAGTGCCGGCAAAATAGCTCGGTGTCCATCTCCGCCCAATTGGTGACAAACTGGAATTGGGAAAGTGCTGCTGCTGCTTTAGCGGAGAAGGACCGGTGGTAATCGTAAAATGCCGATCCACCATATTTCTGACCCAGGTCGGTGACCTGGTAAAGATATCTGTCCAGTTCCTCCCTTCTGTCTGGCTGGGCTGAACAGACCACATCTCTATATACGCTGAAAGCTAGCACGAATTCCGGAATGGTCAGCTTCCTGTTGAGACGTGCATCTTTAGCTTTCATGACTATGGACACGTCCCCACAGTTAATCACGCGACTTTCTGGAACATCATGGGATGCAATGAGGATGGAGGCTAGATTTATATCTTTCCCTGCCACAATGTCCTTTTTTAGATTCTCTGGCAGAAAGTGGGACGGGGCAATTTGGGGGGTAGGTATGTGAATACCTGGGAGAGACTGTGGGGTGGCCAGGGATGATGTGGTAGCCTGACTTTGACCGGATGTTGAGGGCTGGACTTCCAGAACGTCGACTCTGGACTGGATGTCCAAAACCGAACTGACCAAACCACTGATGGAGGATTGGAGCTGGGACAGTGAGAGCTGAATCGATGACAGGGAAGTTTGTTCCCCAGAGGGCCCAGCCTCAGACATCAAAATTCTGTAAAGTTCTGCTTTTCTGGCAGATGCAGGATACCGGATCCCTTTTCTATTCAGCTCAGCAATTAACTTTGGAATGGTCCAGCTCCGGAGGGATCTGTTGGTGACCCGACCTGAGACTGCAGAGCCTAAGGAAGAGACGTTATCTTCTATATCGGACACCTGTGACATCTTGGACCCGCCTTAAGCTGAACCGACTTTTGACGAATGACTTGATCTGGATTGCCGCGGACAGAAAAACCAACAATAAGAGCTAGACAAGGTATATGCGGACTGAAATAAGCAAGAACAGAACCTACCAGTGATATAACTCTTGTATCGAATATCTTACCTTGCGGGACTTTAGCCTACTTTCTAATTGGAAATTATAGCAGCTGGAAACACTTCTAGGAATCTGAGGGAAAATTTAAAGGGGTTGTCCAGGTTCAGAGCTGAACCTGGACATCCCTCCATTTTCACCCCGGCAGCCCCCCTGACATGAGCATCGGAGCAGTTCATGCTCCAATGCTCTCCTTTGCCCTGCGCTAAATCGCGCAGGGCAAAGGCATTTTTCTGAGTTCCGGTGACGTACCGGGGCTCTCTATGGGGCAGACAGGAACCCCGGTGACGTCACCGGCACTGATGGGCGGGATTTGGCTCTGCCCTAGCCAGTAAAACGGCTAGGGCAGAGCTAAAGCCCGCCCCTCAGAGCCGGTGACGTCACCGAACACACTGCTGGGCGGAAGTTACCGCCCGGCAGTGTGTTATTGTAAACACAAGAGCCTGTGCCCTGCACGATCTAGCGCAGGGCACTGGAGCGCATCGGAGCATGAGATGCTCCGATACTAGGCTCAGGAGGGCTGCGGGGGTGAAAATAAGGGTATGTCCGGGTTCAGCTCTGAACCCGGACAACCCCTTTAAGTAGACTGAATGACGTAGCCGTGAGAAAGGATGGGAACCGTGAGACCCTTTGAACGTCCGTAAGGCTCATGAAGCCGAGCCTATGCAGACTAGGATAGGGTGTGGCGAACCCAGTGGCACACTATATTGATCAGCCCAGATGATCTGGGTGACATACAACATTGAACTTGGCCTGGACGATCCAGGTGACATACAACATTGACACTAGACCTGGACGATCCAGGAGGTACGCATGCGAGACATGTCCTGGACGATCCAGGTGACCCTACATGAACGTGCCTGGATGGTCCAGGAAACATGCGACACTAGACCATGGCCTGGACAATCCAGGTGACCTACGACGTGAAGCGTGGCCTGGATGATCCAGGTGACATACAACATTGGACTGGGCCTGGACGATCCAGGTAACATACAACATGAGACCAGGGCCTGGACGATCCAGGTAACATACGACATTGGACTAGGCCTGGACGATCCAGGTGACATACAACATTGGACTGGCCTGGACGATCCAGGTAACATACAACATTGGACTAGGCCTGGACGATCCAGGTAACATACAACATGAGACCAGGGCCTGGACGATCCAGGTGACATACAACATTGGACTGGCCTGGACGATCCAGGTAACATACAACAATGGACTAGGCCTGGACGATCCAGGTGACATACAACATTAGACTAGGCCTGGACGATCCAGGTAACATACAACATGAGACCAGGGCCTGGACGATCCAGGTAACATACAGCATGAGACCAGGGCCTGGACGATCCAGGTAACATACGACATTGGACTAGGCCTGGACGATCCAGGTGACATACAACATTGGACTAGGCCTGGACGATCCAGGTGACATACAACATGAGACCAGGGCCTGGACGATCCAGGTGACATACAACATTAGACTAGGCCTGGACGATCCAGGTGACATACAACATTAGACTAGGCCTGGACGATCCAGGTGACATACAACATTGGACTGGCCTGGACGATCCAGGTGACATACAACATGAGACCAGGACCTGGACGATCCAGGTGACATACAGCATGGAACATGGCCTGGACGATCCAGGTGACATACAACGTTGGCACTAAGCCTGGACGATCCAGGAGACATGCGACATGAAGATGGAACCAGAGTGACATGCGGGGTGTGCTGGGCAACTGCAGGGAGTGGGGGCACGGGGCTGGACCTGCTGGAGACAAACTCTTCTCAGACCTCATTCATCTGAACAGACAAACTGACATGCCTGAGAATATCTGAGTGAGTGACCAGTTTGGAACGGCAACATACCAGAACCTCGCCGCATGTGGATGTGACCCATCTTCTGTGTGCCTGGCCGTGTCACCATGTGGGCCACAGACAAGACCCTGATGGAACGCCATGAGTCCAGTGCCACCCACTGCAGTCATACAGCGGTACCTCATGCTGGGGAAGGAGGACTCCGGTGCTGCTCCGGCGGGTGAGTGTGTGGGAACGGTCTGTGCTCTGCCTGGGGAGGCTGAATGGGGCAGGCGGAAGTAGGTGCGTTCCACCTTGGACCGCAAGACGCCTCGAGGGGAGCGCTGCTGCCGGCTGTGTGCGTACAGGAGGCGGGCGGAAGTAGGTGCGTTCCACCCTGGACCGCAAGACGACTTGGGGGAAGCGCTGCTGCCGGCTGTGCGCGTACAGGAGGCGGGCGGAAGTACATGCGTTCCGCCTTGGACCGCAAGGAGATTTTAGGGAAGCACTGCTGGTGGACGTACGGGAGTATCACGCTCCATAAACTTACTTTGAGGAGAAAGACTTCTCACCGGAATGTAGCACCGTGCAGCAAATCACTCTGGACGAGAGAGAGAAACGAGAAGCTTGCTAGACGGCTAGATGTGGCTCCTCCTACGAACGTAAGTGAGACACACCACCTGAGGGGAGACCTTAGCAGGCATATATAGGGAGCTACGCCCTGCCCACAAATACAGGCTGAAATCAACCTTAATACATATATATATATATATATATATATATATACAGTGTACATTTATGTATTTGTATTACAAGGCCAGCAGCCATTTATGAATTGGTTTAAGGCTGCATAAAGAGAGAACTAAACAGTCTGCCTCGGACCTGGGAAACAGCCAAATTGTCCCCGGGAGGGGTAGTTAGCACAGAGATGCTAACGAGGATGGGCCTGTTTGCTGGTCACACCTGGGATAGGAGACTGCAGACTCTCTGGCACCTTTTGTCAGCAGGGGCCTTCCTAACCAGAGAATGAACAATCATTTGTAATCCTTCATAACTTGTTCAGGAGGGAAAGATGTCCCCAAAATCCAGCTCATCACCTCTGGTATGATGGGGGCATTGCATGGACACCAGACATGGTGTACCAACTCACCTTCATCTTCTTAAAAGAAGGATCTCACCTTCCGAGCGTCCTGGACGTGTCACGTTTGATGTGCTAGGACTCAGAACGGGCACATATGAATTATGAAGAAGTGCCTGTATTTTTACCAGGGCAACTGGGAAAATATATTTTGGATATTTTCATACTTCTTACCTGTTCCCTAGATGGCCATGGGGGCAGGCTGCATGTATAATGAGGCCCAGAGGGGCTGTGTCAGAGGTGTGAGGGAGAATACCCCTCAGGCCTGCCCCTTGAGGAAACACATAAAAATGTAATTACTGGGATATTTGGTGTCACAAAGTGGGAGATCCAATCAAATTGGTTTGTGCACCATTACTCTGCCCAAATCTCCTGGGAGGAAAGGACTTTTACCACGCAACTGCTAAGTATCAGAACTTTCTATGTTTTCTCCTTTTTATTTTACAATTGTTTGCCATTTATGTATGTCTCTTGTTAATCATTTTATGTAACCAAGTGCTGTCCATTTTTCATACATTAAACCTAAAAGTTTGATGGTTTGTCTTGTAAACTTAACAAACCTGTTAGCTCTGTGAAGAGTGTGTGTGCAGTCTGAGGCTGTATGTTGTTTTTCCATGAGGCCTACTATCGTGTGTGTGTCTGCTTGCGAGTGGAACACTCAGGGGTGTCCTGTCGACCTTATAATGGGCAGGTGGTGGCGACAAAAGTTTCGTGTTATTGCATGGGTGTGTTTGCAGGTGGTGATTTATGCTCACGTTACGGCCTGGTGCAGGGCGTAACAGCGTGTGAGGGCGTGGAAGGGCTTGGGCATCCCTTTTCACGTGACGCGGTGGGCTGGGCTGGTCCCCGGTACGTGACAACGTGTGAAAGAGAACTAACTTTAAAGTTTCCTGGTACATCGATTAATTTCAGATGATAAATAAGTAGTAGTGGGGCACTCTCTATAGTAGTGGGATCTTTATTGATGATGGAGTAAAATTATTAAACAATATATAGTAATCCGTGGGTCAAGGATATATTATGATTCAGATTAAATCACAACAATAAATGGCAATAGTGATATAATCGACTAAAAATGGTCTTTGACTCTAAACTCATCTGCATATAAGCATAATAAAACAATATAGTCTTTTAGTAAAATATAAATCCCAATTGACATTGTTGATCTCTAAAACTAACAATCTATACAACCTCCGATGTTTTAAAATAATCGCAATAAAACAATCGACCACTGATGAAGTGGTCACTGCTCTAAAACCCCGAAACACGTCTGGTATTACCCCCATTCTATGGAAAGCACACCGATAGACTGAGGAGGCATGGACACCATCGTATGAAATATCGAACCGCCTAAGAAAACTTCTGCTGCACAGACGATACCTGGCTTTATTACAAGATCACGTGTGTTCAGAGGTTTGGCGCGGAACTCAAATCAAACAAAACAGCCCTTGAGACCGGATCCCTGTTTTCTAAAGAAGGTACAGCGTGTCGAGGGCACGAAGTCCATTCAAAGACCTCCCGGTAAGGTTGTGCTAACTACTTTTAAAAGTAAGCGATCGGATCTTGTTGGACACACAGCGGGACGCCGCTGTTTGCATTGAGTGAACGGGGCGCCGCTTCATATGCTACTAACTTTCATTTGTGCTTACAATCGGACAACACTTGGCACATTGTTTAAATATTTGGAAGAACTTGGTGTTTTATCCTCTTGCGATTTTTACTATCGAACTTTACCAGTAAATTCAATCGAATATACACTCACTTAAATAATTATTAGGAACACCATACTAATACGGAGTTGGACCCCCTTTTGCCTTCAGAACTGCCTTAATTCTACGTGGCATTGATTCAACAAGGTGCTGATAGCATTCTTTAGAAATGTTGGCCCATATTGATAGGATAGCATCTTGCAGTTGATGGAGATTTGAGGGATGCACATCCAGGGCACGAAGGTCCCGTTCCACCACATCCCAAAGATGCTCTATTGGGTTGTGATCTGGTGACTGTGGGGGCCATTTTAGTACAGTGAACTCATTGTCATGTTCAAGAAACCAATTTGAAATGATTCGAGCTTTGTGACATGGTGCATTATCCTGCTGGAAGTAGCCTTTAGAGGATGGGTACATGGTGGTCATGAAGGGATGGACATGGTCAGAAACAATGCTCAGGTAGCCTGTGGCATTTAAACGATGGCCAATTGGCATTAAGGGGCCTAAAGTGTGCCCAGAAAACATCCCCCACACCATTACACCACCACCACCAGCCTGCACAGTGGTAACAAGGCATGATGGCTACATGTTCTCATTCTGTTTACGCCAAATTCGGACTCTACCATTTGAATGTCTCAACAGAAATCGAGACTCATCAGACCAGGCAACATTTTTCCAGTCTTCAACAGTCCAATTTTGGTGAGCTCGTGCAAATTGTAGCCTCTTTTTCCTATTTGTGGAGATGAGTGGTACCTGGTGGGGTCTTCTGCTGTTGTAGCCCATCCGCCTCAAGGTTGTGCGTGTTGTGGCTTCACAAATGCTTTGCTGCATACCTCGGTTGTAACGAGTGGTTATTTTTAGTCAACGTTGCTCTTCTATCAGCTTGAATCAGTCGGCCCATTCTCCTCTGACCTCTAGCATCAACAAGGCATTTTTTGCCCACAGAACTGCCGCATACTGGATGTTTTTCCCTTTTCACACCATTCTTTGTAAACCCTAGAAATGGTTGTGCGTGAAAATCCCAGTAACTGAGCAGATTGTGAAATACTCAGACCGGCCCGTCTGGCACCAACAACCATGCCACGCTCAAAATTGCTTAAATCACCTTTCTTTCCCATTCTGACATTCAGTTTGGAGTTCAGGAGATTGTCTTGACCAGGACCACAACCCTACATGCATTGAAGCAACTGCCATGTGATTGGTTGACTAGATAATCGCATTAATGAGAAATAGAACAGGTGTTCCTAATAATTCTTTAGGTGAGTGTATATTGAATACTCCATCTGGCCGATTGTCTTATTATTTGTATATCATATCTGGTCGATTGTTTTATTGCGATTATTTTAAAACATCAGAGGTTGTATAGATTGTTAGTTTTAGAGATCAACAATGTCAATTGGGATTTATATTTTACCATAAGACTATATTGTTTTATTATGTTTATATGCAGATGAGTTTAGAGTCAAAGACCATTTTTAGTCAATTATATCACTATTGCCGTTTGCGATTTAATCTGAATCGTATTATATCCTTGACCCACGGATTACTATTTATTGTTTAATAATTTTACTCCATCATCAATAAAGATCCCACTACTATAGAGAGTGCCCCACTACTACTTATTTATTTACTTATATTTTGTCAGACTGGGTGTTGTCTGCCAGTGGGAGCACCTCAGAGAGATCCCCTCTCACTCTAGTGCGACATATCTCTGTATTTTAATTTCAGATCATATTCACATGGCTCCTTGTAATTCCAGACAATTCATAAGAAATCTGCAGGAAACCATACCCCACCCTGAATATAGAGATTTGCCTGCATTCATACATCTGCTTGTAGTTAAACAATCCCCTTAGAGCTGCATACTTCTGCATAAGTCAAGTGACAGTTGATAAATGAGAATGAAAAGAGGAAAATGAGCTTTTAGATCTTTTGATAGGAAACCCCCCAAATAAAATGGAAGCTTCTATTGTGTGACTCACAAACGGTGTCCAGATGCTCTATTGTAAGAAACGCGTATCTCCGTGATGAACCACATGAAGGAACAATGGTGACATATGTGATCATCATAATAACGTCTTAATCTGTAAACTGCACAGAGCAGTCTGCCCGGCCGAATGGAAAAATAATAGCAATTACAAGTCTCATAGACTGAACAGAATTATGGAGTGAATTCAGATGTCTATATGTATCGGCGTCTGCAGTATCCTCCACTTCCTCCTAACCCTCCTGATGCCAGCACCGCCTTAGGGTTCATTTGCAAACATGTAAAATTACGTGCCGTTGGTAACAGTTATGCAAATCAGGAGATAATGCAAGCGGCTGGTACATTAATGACACGTCTGTAACTTTTCCTATCGGTCTTAAGCTGTATGTCATGCTGAGCTTGCAGCTTCCCCCATGCAAATGACCAAGATACTGGCTGTGAGCATGCAGATTGGGAAATGTCTATGCTTGAACACGACAATTAAAAATCAAGTAGGTGTCCTGATAGGAATGGATTATGTCTGCAGCATTAATTCACATGAAGATGTGTCTTTTGGATGAAAAGTACATCAGGCTTGGGTTCTTAAAGGGAGCCTGTCACATAGGAAATGCTGCCCAATCTTCAGGCAGCATGTTACAGAGCAGGAGGAGCGGAGCAGATTGATGTATAGTTTTATGGGTAAAGATTTAGTACAACTTGTATTTTATTCATTTAATCCTATGCTGTTTCTATGCTTAGGAGTCAAGTAGGCGGTCTTATCAGTGACTGACAGCTTTTCTTTGTATAAGCATGCATACAGGGATACCTGTCAATCACTCAGCAGACCCGCCCACTGGACTCTTATGCATAGATTGAGCAATAAAATACAATTACATTGAATCTTCACCCATAAAGCTATACATCAATCTTCTCAGCTCCTTCTGCTCGGTACCATGCTGCCTGCAGATTGCACAGAATTTTCAGTAGGTTTTCCTTTAACCTGGCAAAGTTTCAGTTCACTGCCCGAGCCCTTTATTTAAATACCCTGGCAACAGCAGAGTAACTTGTTGCTCCCATGGCACATGCCCTGCCAGCTTCCCTCAAATACACCTTTGCATGCTTGACCTTTGAAAAAATGCAAGAAAACCAAGGTCAAAGCCACCAGAGTAGTTGATTACAGCAGTGGTCCTCAACGTTTTTTGCACCAAGGACCAGTTTCATGTAAGGGGGTGGGCGGGGCTTAAGGGGTGCTGGTCGGTGCTGACTGATTCACGCGCACGACAAAACACAAGGTGCATATTAAAATATATAACACTATATAACTATTACATTTATTATTTAAATGTGACTCAAAAAAAAAAGTACAAACCAAAAAAGACAAGGTGGCATTAGCAGGAGGTGCTCAAACCCACATGCAGTCGTGCATATATATATAGGGGAGCAAATCCTGCACTTGTGGCCCGTTGCTAATGGCGATCCCCAGCAAAATGCATACGGTGGAGGATGCCCGCGGCGAACCATAAGTACCACAATAGACATCTCACACAAGGTAACAAGTGCGGATGTAATAATCAATATAACAATATAACAAAACAACAACAAATACAGGTGCACTCTGCGGTCTCACTAATCCCTCAAACTGATTTTAAAATTGAGAGATTAGTCAACATGTCCTACGGTGTAGAACATGTCTAAGCCCGGGCACCACGTCAAGGTTTCTCAAGTAGCCCGGGACCTAACGCTCTCCTACCTGCGCCGTATGGGCGATACCAGGAGCCAGTGGGCAAATTACAGGAGCATGAGGCCGACTCACAAACAGCTCACCAGTTACCTCCAGCATGTAACCATGCTTGCAATGGGAGGAGGGAGGAGTCTGTGAGTCCCACTCAAGACTGACTGATATGGCCCAGGCCTCACAGGTGCACCTAAATGTGGCCTGTAGGTGGAAAACAGGCACATTTAAATTGGAGTTTATACACCTCCAGGAATCTATATATACAAACCAAAAAAGACAAGGTGGCATTAGCAGGAGGTGCTCAAACCCACATGCAGTCGTGCATATATATAGGGGAGCAAATCCTGCACTTGTGGCCCGTTGCTAATGGCGATCTCCAGCAAAATGCATACGGTGGAGGATGCCCGCGGCGAACCATAAGTACCACAATAGACATCTCACACAAGGTAACAAGTGCGGATGTAATAATCAATATAACAATATAACAAAACAACAACAAATACAGGTGCACTCTGCGGTCTCACTAATCCCTCAAACTGATTTTAAAATTGAGAGATTAGTCAACATGTCCTACGGTGTAGAACATGTCTAAGCCCGGGCACCACGTCAAGGTTTCTCAAGTAGCCCGGGACCTCGGCCTCATGCTCCTGTAATTTGCCCACTGGCTCCTGGTATCGCCCATACGGCGCAGGTAGGAGAGCGTTAGGTCCCGGGCTACTTGAGAAACCTTGACGTGGTGCCCGGGCTTAGACATGTTCTACACCGTAGGACATGTTGACTAATCTCTCAATTTTAAAATCAGTTTGAGGGATTAGTGAGACCGCAGAGTGCACCTGTATTTGTTGTTGTTTTGTCAAAAAAAAAAGTATTGCAACACCAATTCGATACCATGAAAAAAAAAATATACTCACACGTTAACCACATGTTGCATGGGATTAATGTGTGAGTATTTAAAAATTTTTACTTTTTGCAAAGTATCAATTGCCCATTATGTGAGGAGGTACTTGATGGGGTCACTTACTATTAATGTGAAGCAAATAAAAGTCTAAATTGATAAAGCCATGTGCCTCATATTAATAGTAACACCAGCAAGTACTTCCTGACATAATGGACATTGAGCAGCATGGGGTTAATGTGTAGGCTGGTGTTGGGTACTACAGTATGATAAGGTTACTGGCTATTAATGTGAGGCACATGGAGTCTAAATTGATGAAACCATGTGCCACATATTAATAGCAACCTCGTCAAGTACCCCGCTTAACATAATGGACAACATGGGGTTAATGGCATCAGGTACATGCTGTTTATATGAGGCACATTGTTTTATCAATTTGGACCTGCATGTGCCTCACATTATTAGTAAGAAACCTCATTATGTGTACCTCATATTAATGGTTAACCCAATGTTGCCCATTATTTGATGATGTGCTTGGGGGCCACATACTTTTAATCTGAGGTACATGGGGGTACTAATGTAATAGCACCATGTACATCAGATTAATAATAGGTGACCCCATCTGTGGGACAGTGTGTGGGTACCTGCGTTTTCCAGATCACTAATGGCTGGGGACTGGTCTGAGAACACAAGAGTCAGGAGGAGGAGGAGGCTGCTGCCATTTGCCGAGCACACTAGCTGAGACGGTGCAGCGGTAAACCCTCCCCGTCCCTCCTCCTACTTTAATATTAGACATATTCATTGGTGGCAGTGGTGCGGCGCCTCAGAGCCCGCTCATTGTATTGGGCTCTGCAGCGGCCGCGTCATGGGAAGGAGGGATTCCCTCCCTCCGTCCCTCCCTCCGTCTCCACTGATGTTGGCAACATGTATGCGCCAGGCGCGCATGTGCCTGGCGTCTGCGCTCCTCTCTCCTCTGAGGCCCGGCAACATATCTCCAAGGGCCCGGTACTGGACCGCGGCCCGGCGGTTGGCGACCGCTGGATTACAGGATGTAGTCATGTCATAAGATGGAAATCTGCCATGACATGTCTGTTTTAGTAACTACTTGAACAGATTTGGTTTAGGGCTACTCCTAAGGGTGTAATCTAAGTGCCCCCTTAGTCTTCACCCTTTAACCCATGTACTTGGTCCTGGACTCAGTTTTAGCAGAACCACCAGGCCACTACCTCTTGGAGTAGTCTCTGTTTGTGTGACTGCTGACCCACAGGGGTCTACTAAATCAGTTCAGCACACCAAAGGATCAGGCAAAACCATTGTCAGGGGTGGGCCAAGGTCAGGACAGGGAAGGTGCCTAGGCTGGGGAAGATAAGGGTGTGTGCACACTGACCCTATGAGTCTGAGAAAGTGTGTGTGCATGTCCTACAGTCAAGAAGAGAGGCATTGCCAGCAAGAGTGGAGGAACAAGTGGAACTATATCGGCCTGCCGATCTGCCCTGTCTGCAAAAGTGGCTTCAGAAGGGCTGGTGCATTGTTTTTAGCAGACTCCCAGGATCTCTCTTCTGCACCTTTCTAGCCCGCTAGGAAGTTTTCTGAACTAATTTAGCCTTTCCAAACAGAAATCCAACATGAGCTTCATTGCAATAGTCTATTACCTTCAAATAAGCAACAGCTGCAATAGTAGACGCATCTGAGAAGATGTGGATTTCTTTCCTCCAAGTTGTTGTAAGGGATGTTGGAGTGTAGCACCGTGGTATGTGAATCCTGTCTAATGCATGCAGACATTCCTTCCAAAACTCACACTTTTGATGTTTGTCAGAGGGCAGTGGAGCATCCTAGTCCGAAATAGACTCTGAAAGCTGTCTTAACAGGAATTTGCCTTGTACAGTCAAAGGTGCTACAAATCCCAGGGAATCATATAGGCTGTTGACCACGGAGAGAACTCGCCGTTTAGTAAATGGTTTATATGCACAGCTAACTTGAAACCCAAGGGAGTCATTAGATAAGTCCCACCTCAAACCCAGACTTCTCTGTACTGGTGGATTGTCTATCCCTAGATTCAAGTCTCTGAATTCTGTGGCATGATCACTGGGCTGGAAGGCTTTCATTACAGCAGCACAGTTAGAGGCGATATTATGTAACCTCAGACGAGATTTTGAAAGCATATCTTGTGTCCTTTTGAGTAGATAGAAACATAGAAACATAGAATGTGTCGGCAGATAAGAACCATTTGGCCCATCTAGTCTGCCCAATATACTGAATACTTTGAATAGCCCCTGGCCCTATCTTATGGCTTCCTCCGTTGTAAGCAAGGATTTGACTCACCATCAGAGGCAACCCTACGTAAGCCATATGTAGCAACAGCAGGTGAAGGACTGTTACCGAACACGTGCACCTTCATGCTGTATTCAACCATTTCCTTGCTGGTGTCATTGTCTCTGTGCCATTATGTTTGGCACTTGAGTAAAATACCATTCTTATCTGGTTTGATTTCTGTGGGTGATATACTCTAAAGGAGGGAAGGTACCAGCATTCTTCATGCTCTTGCAACGGTGGAGCCGGCTCTGCATGGTCATTGTGAAATATCTTTTCCATGAACGCCACAAAATTATTTTTCATTTCAGGCTTGTTTTTTAACGTACATTGCAAGAAGATGAATCTGGATAGTGCCTGTTTCCAGTTGTCAGGAAGTCTGGCTCTTACAGCACGGAAAGGTAAAGGTGCAACCCAGTGGTTAGATGCATCTTTGAAGAAACCATTGTCCATTATTTTAATAAACTCTTTGTCATCTATGGACGAGGCTAATCTGTTGTCCTCTTGTGTTGTACAAAACACTGAACTTCCTAAGTTGTCATAAAGTGTAGGAATGATGTCTGGTGCCTTAAGGAGCTTAGAAAGCCTTTCCTTTACCTCATAATGATGAACACATGGCTTAAAGTTAATTGTGCGACCATCTTTAAGCACAAAAGTTTTGAAGGAGTTCACTTGAGATGGTTTGTGGCTCTTATACATACATCGCCCACAATCATCCAGACTAAGTCGAGTCTCTGTGCATATGGGGCGTTGTCTGGACCGTTGCATTGTTGCCGCACCTTGTGGACTCTCAGAATGTCTCTCCCGAGCAAGAGTAGGATGTCAGCATTCATGTCCATAAGATGAATCTCTCCAGCTAGATGTTTCAAGTGGAAATTATTGTATGCAGCTTCTGGAGTAGGAATTTCATCTCTTTCATCAGGTATCTGGTCGCATTCAATTAACGTTGGCAAGGGTATATGAACGTTCCCTTTAATGAAGGAGATAAGGTATCCAGTGGCTCTTCTGCCATAAGTCTCTACACAACCAGAACAAGTGTTGAGGGTGTATGGTGTTGCTTCTCCCGCTATGCCGAAGATCTCAAAGAATTTAGGTTTCGCCAGAGACCTATTGCTTTGTTCATCTATAATGGCGTACATTCTGATGGCCTTTTCAGATTGCGCTTCTGAGTAGACCTTGACCAAACACACTTTTGCACAGCACTTGGAACCAGTCTCCTTGCCACATATTTCCATACAGGAAGAGGAGACAGTCGTGTGGCTTGAGATGGTGCGTTGTCTGGAGGCAAAGTAGGATGCATTGCTGTAACATGCCTGTCATTGCTGCATCCTGCACACCTGATGATAGCTTCACAGTCTTTTGCCATATGATTTGACGAAGCACAACACTTGTAACACACTCCAAGCTCTTTGAGTGTCTCTTTGCGTTCTTGCAAAGTCTTTGCCCTGAGTCCACGACATTCTTTTAAAGGATGAGGTCTTTTGTGGATAGGGCACATGCGATTAGGGTCCTTTTCTTTAAGGACGGGGGTGTCCTTCCTAGTAGTGGAGGTTACAATAAGTGGGACGTTTGTTTTCCTAACGGAAACTGTTCCCCTTAAGTCTCTACATTTACTTGTTGTGTTGTCATACCGTGAGCATGAGGATGAAGCAGGTAGAGTGGATTCTGTGAAGTCAAAGCTGGGATCATTCTTCTTCCGAGCTTGGTCACTGATGAATCTGGAAAAATAAGAGAAAGTGGGAAAAGACACATTATGTTCTCTCTTGTATTTGGAGCCCTGGTCTGCCCATTTTTCTTGCATGCCATGTGGTAGTTTCAACACAATTGGATTGACACCATGGGCAGTATCTCGGTAACTCAGTCCTGGCAGATGTGGGTCTATTTTAGCGAATTCTAATTCAGTCGCTCAGATCCTGGAGCTTGAGAGTGTCCTTGCTAATTATCTTTTGGAAGGTTTAAAGTCTCTTGAATAAGGTGCTTTCTATGGCTTCAGAGCTGCCATAGGTCTGTTTAAGTCTCTCCCATGCTGCAGCGAGACCTTCCCTTGAGTGGCCTGCATGAACTGCTCTTAATGTCCTTACGTGTTCTGCAGATTCTGGGCCTAACCAGTTGACAAGCAAGTCAAGTTCTTCCTTGGCAGTGAGGTTAAGATCACTGATTACAGCTTCAAAGGTCGATTTCCAGGCTCTGTAGTTTTCAGCACTGTCATCATACTTCGAGAGACTAATGTTAATCAACTCCCTGCGCATCATGTATCTGGCAATGTCCGGCATGTCTGATCTCCCATTCCTTGTTGCTGGATTGCATTGTGGTGTACTGGGGCATGTAGAGGCTCTGGCATATAAGGCTGAGATTGATCAGGACAAAATGATGTGGTATAAGGATTAAGCTGTGGTTTAGTCTCTGGAGGATCAGCTGGCTCGACGCTAGAAATTACCTTGCTATCGGTGGGTGACGATATCTGGTGCTCTGTGGGTTCACCCTGTTGGTGATTAGTGTTGATCGAGAATATTCTAATCGTGAATTTTTATTGTGAATATCGGCACTTCGATAATTTGCGAAGATATAGAATATAGTGCTATATATTTAACATAGTAACATAGTACATAAGGCCGAAAAAAGACATTTGTCCATCCAGTTCGGCCTGTTATCCCGCAAGTTGATCCAGAGGAAGGCAAAAAAAGCCAGTTTTCTCCACTTTAGGGGAACATAAACTTCCTTCCCGACTCTAATCAGGCAATCAGAATAACTCCCTGGATCAACGACCCCTCTCTAGTAGCTATAGCCTGTAATATTATTAAGCTCCAGAAATACATCCAGGCCCCTCTTGAATTCCTTTATTGTACTCACCATCACCACCTCCTCAGGCAGAGAGTTCCATAGTCTCACTGCTCTTACCGTAAAGAATCCTCTTCTATGTTTGTGTACAAACCTTCTTTCCTCCAGACGCAGAGGATGTCCCCTCGTCACAGTCACCGTCCTGGGAATGAATAGATGATGGGATAGATATCTGTACTGACCCCTGATATATTTATACATATTAATTAGATCTCCCCTCAGTCGTCTTTTTTCTAAAGTGAATAGCCCTAATTTTGATAATCTTTCAGGGTACTGTAGTCCCCCCATTCCAGTTATTACTTTAGTTGCCCTCCTCTGAACCCTCGCCAGCTCTGCTATGTCTGCCTTGTTTACAGGAGCCCAGAACTGTACACAGTACTCCATGTGTGGTCTGACTAGCGATTTGTAAAGTGGTAGGACTATGTTCTTATCACGGGAATCTATGCCCCTTCTGATGCAACCCATTATCTTGTTGGCCTTGGCAGCAGCTGCCTGAGACTGGTTTTTGCAGCTTAGTTTGCTGTTTATTAAAATTCCTAGGTCGCTAATATAATCGCTAATATTCTAGATTTTTTTTTCATCAGTAACCTCCGTTCTTGCTTGTGGGCCAATGGGAAGGCTGCAATATCTTTGTCAGAGCGTAGGGTATTTCACACTAGCTTTATTCTTTTCCGGCATACAGTTCCATCATAAGGGCTCTATGCCAGAAAAGAACTGATCAGGCATATCCTAATGCATTCTGAATGGATAGAAATCCGTTCAGTTTGCATCAGTATGCCTTCCGTTCAGTCACTGTCAGGCATTTTGGCCGGGCATAATGCCGCAGCATGCTGTAGTATTATGTCCATCCAAAATGCCTGATCAGTTGCTGGAATGCCGGCATTAATTCCCATTGACTTGCATTAGTGCTGGATTTGGCATTGCAAAACAACTGAAGGACGGGAAAACTGTGAAAAAGACTGCAAGACGGATCCGCATTACAAGCGGAGAGATGGATCCGTTCTTGCAATGCATTTGTAGATGGATCCGCACCCGGATCTGTCTACAAATGCTGTCAGTTGTCACACTGATCGGCGGATTCCGGCAGGCAGCTCCGACGACCCACCGTCCCTGAGATGAGTCAGTACAGATCTTATCTCAGGTTAAGTTGCATATGTATCAAATCAGTTTTTATACACAATAAAAGCACACAGAGCTATGGGGACTGGGTATTGTGGATGTGCTAGCGGCCATCTAGCAACCCATGTCCTCAGCTCTATACACAAAATCCCGGTGACAGGTTCCCTTTAAGTTTACATGTGCTTTTACCTAATCTGAACCAATAAAAATGTATTTAAAAAACCCCACATCAAACGTGTGCAAAAAGAGCTACAAAAATGCTGTAAAAAAAATGCTTGCAATTTTTATGCTTTTTTTATTTAACTGACCAAATTTATTGGCAAAAGTAAATCTATAGGCCGGCTCTGTGTATTTACTATTGTCACTACCAGCAGTATCGCTGCACGGTGAGCACAGACCAATTCCTGTAGCTGCCGGTTGATAACCTCAGAGACAGACGTCCAGGACTCGCATTGTGAGAGAAGGTCATTAAATGTCCAGAGATCACAGCGATTATTGACCCCAATCTCCGCAGAGCTATTTAAAGGCAATAATCAAATAACTGATTAAGTGGAGGATGGCTAAATTATCCAATAGACACAGGGCCCAAGGACTTGGAAACAAATTGTCCAGATCTCTATCATCAGAAGATGCAGCCCTTTGTGTGCCAGGAGAGCCTTCAGAAATCAGCAAAATCTCTTACGCCTTGTAGAGAAACTGTGATAGCCGTGAATGATGTTCTCCCACAACAGCTTCATCTTCCGTTGTGGATGAGCACCTGCCCTCCGCAGCACAGCTTCCACTACACACTTCTAAGACACAACCTTTAAATGAACCTCAGTCATGAGCAGAATACAGAAATGCTCATTTGTTTTCACAACTCATAACCGAGCCTTGGAAAGGGAATTTTTGAATATATTTTTTCTCAGGATTTCACAGTCTTCCATGGTTCATGCTTATGGTTCACATTTTCTTGTTGGTCTTATGTGTTTCTTATCCTATTGTTTGTATAGATGAAGAACACCTAGAGAGTCACCAGTATACAATGCCAAGGGGAAACAAGTCAAAATGCAATATTTGTGGGATTTTTATAGATATTTCTGCCTCTTTATTTACTGTTATAGCCCCAACATATTTTGCAGCACTGTTAAGAAATAGTCATCTACTGCAGGGACGCTCAACCTGCGGCCATCCAGCTGTTGTAAAACTACAACTCCCATCATGCTCGGCAGTAGGCTGATAGCTGTAGGCTTTGCAACTGGTGGAGGGCCACAGGTTGGGCATCCCTGATCTACTGTATATCAGTCCTTGTTCCCAAAGGGATTCACATCTTCTTTTCCCCATCTCATACACACCCTAGCGCCACATATAATTACAGCTGCCGCCCTTGGTTGGATTTGATCCCAGAATCCATTGCTGCAAGGTGACAATACTTTCAACTGAACCAATGTGCTACCCACCTGACCTCATACTTACTGGAGCTCCGTCACTGTGTACATTGGCTGGACCTCTCCTAAATCTAATTGCGACCACATGTCTTCAGTATTTACAGAAGATACTCTCTAGAAGTGGTCTCCAACTTCTGGCTCTCCAATACATCTATTTATCTCTCCATCCACAAGTCAAGTCACAATATTACGACCACCAGATAATATCCAGAGAAATCATGTTTGCAGCACCGTCTGCAAGGAAAGCAGCTAGACGGGCAAGGAGGTCCTGGCAGGTTGTCACAGGTATCTGGCAGTGCCTCTTACAGCTGCTGGAGGGGTGTGGGGGGTCTATAGAGTGAATGTGGCTGTGCTGTGACATCACTGTGTACATTATCCTTATATTGTGACATCACTGTGTACATTATCCTTATACTGTGACATCACTGTGTACATTATCCCTGTAATGTGACATCACTGTGTACATTATCTCTGTGCTGTGACATCACTGTGTACATTATCCTTATACTGTGACATCACTGTGTACATTATCCCTGTACTGTGACATCACTGTGTATATTATCTCTGTACTGTGATATCACTGTGTACATTATCCCTGTACTGTGACATCACTGTGTACATTATCCTTATACTGTGACATCACTGTGTACATTATCCTTATACTGTGACATCACTGTGTACATTATCCTTATACTGTGACATCACTGTGTACATTACCCCTGTACTGTGACATCACTGTGTATATTATCCCTGTACTGTGACATCACTGTGTACATTATCCCTGTACTGTGACATCACTGTGTATATTATCCCTGTACTGTGACATCACTGTGTACATTATCCCTGTACTGTGACATCACTGTGTACATTATCCCTGTACTGTGACATCACTGTGTACATTATCCCTGTACTGTGACATCACTGTGTACATTACCCCTGTATTGTGACATCACTGTGTATATTATTTCTATACTGTGACATCACTGTGTACATTATTTCTATACTGTGACATCACTGTGTATATTATTTCTATACTGTGACATCACTGTGTATATTATTTCTATACTGTGACATCACTGTGTACATTATCTCTGTACTGTGACATCACTGTGTACATTATTCCTGTACTGTGACATCACTGTGTTTATTATCTCTGTAGCGTCATATCATTTTGCACTCATTATGCGATAGCTATGAGAACTATTTTGCGCAGTGACATCATTGTTTTCAGGAGGTCTAGGTACATGAGGTGCAGAGGCAGCGGTTGCCCTGTGGAGGCCACTTAAATTTTTGCATTTAGAACCTCCCAAATGCATGTAAACCCGCCAGCAATACCTCAGAGTAACCCACAGTGTGATACTAATCATATTTTTCATCCTGCAGTCCGATGCTGCATAAGGTCAGAAAACGATCTTTTATCCTCCGTCCGCGCTATTTTGCATGTCAGCTTGAAGTCAGGGGGGGGCAACGGCCTCTATGCTTCAAATCAAGGTTACCGCGCCCCCTCTTGCCTTTGAGTGACAGCCTGGTTTGGCTTCGCTTTTCCAAGTCTTGTGCATGCGCGGTGCTCTCTGTTTTACTACGCGATCCCATGTCAGGCCGCCGCTGTTCACAACGTTTCAGCGCATGATCTTTAAAACAATAAAAGACCGTTTTCTGACCTTATGCAGCATCGGACTGCAGGATGGAAAGTATGATTAGTATCACACTGCGGGCTGCCCCGAGGTACTGCTGGCGGGTTTACATGCATGTGGGAGGTGACAGGTTCCCTTTAATCACTAACTGACCACAACGGTTCCATAATTAATTTACGTTTATTCTTTGCATATCATCTTTGAAAATCACAATTTTTTTTGCCTATAAAGCTGCCCTTTTATTGCTTGTGGCTACTTGATATTTAATGAGAGCGCACTGAATACTATATTATTTATACTATGTATCTATAGTATGATTTATAGCTGACAGAAAACTAATGCATGGATCTAGGAATATCAGTAACCAGTCAGGAAAGACAGAGATGGAGGAGGATGGGAGGCATTTCGCACAATGCTGAATCAATATCAGTTTTCCCCACTCCCACTATAAGAAATGAGGAGGAATGAGATTTCGGTGCCCTCGCCCTGCTGTAGTTTGCAGTTTTGTAACAATAGTTAACCCTGTGTATGTTGTGGGGGGAAAAAACCGACATTCCCAGCCAACAATAACGCTGACAACTTTCAGAATACCACGGGCGGCTCACATTGGCCAGATAGCTCCCTCTACTGTAGTCACTTTGGTATTACAGGTATTACATAAACCAGTTACACTGGGCAGAAATTATAAGTAGCCTATTCATATGAAATTCCGTGTTTTGCGGGGCCTAAACTTTTCTATATGCTTTATTAAAACCTATTCTAAATGCCAAAAAATGAATATATATATTTTTGTCTACATTTTCCTTGCGAAATAGGCACCTGAAGTACCTGTGCCTATAGTGCTTTGTAATCCATACACTCATACACGGGCTGACAATGTGAGCGCTGTACTGGTGTACGAATTCCACTGCGGGGCCACAGTGAGCTATGTACAGGACAGCCCTGCGGTTGATTCCGTACACCACTAAAGCACTCACATGTCAGCGGTGTACGCAGGGGCGCAGCTAAAGGCTCATGGGCCCAGATGCAAGATTTCAGCTTGGGCCCCCCTTCTCTCAGTGCTTTGTGGTCAGGGGCAGGAAAGCACATCGCCTTCATATTGCCTGAGGCACAAATTGAAACGGCACCCCCTCCAACGCGGCCATGCCAAATTCTTGACCTAACCCTTGCCAGAGGTGTAACTTGACCTACATGCACTTTCTATAATACTGGTGTCTCCTTATGTGGCACAAGGTTTTTGGGCCCCCTCAGGTAGCGACTGCTACCTCTGCACCCCCTATAGCTACACCCATGGCGAGTACACAGATACCAAACCGCTATAAATGCACAATGCAGAGGTCTGAAAAAAAGATGCTCAAGAATTGTCATTTTATGTGGAATACAGGTTACTATACAAACATGTCAAGAGAGGTCACGGATCCTCTTTAAGACTACGGCACACGGAGGGGGCTATCTTGCAAAAATTCTGCACAAATTTCCATGTGGATTTCTGTGCGTTTCAGCACCAAATCTGTGTGTGTTACTTGTGGTTTTTGGTGCGGATTTGATGCGGTTTTGCGGCAGGTCTCACCCTCGCATTAAAAAGGGTGAGATCTGCACAAAGAATGGACATGCAGAGGATTTCAAAATCCACACGTCAGGTCAATTTCCGCATGGAGCAAAAAAGCTAAGTGTGCATTACATTTGTCTAATCTCACACACCTTGCTGGCACTGTATTAGGCCTCTTGCACACGACCATATGTATTTTGCGGTCAGCAAAAAATACGGATGACGTCCGTGTGCATTCCGTATTTTGCAGAACGGAACAGCTGGCCCCTAACAGAAGAGTACTATCCTTGTCCGTTATGCGGATAATAATAGGACATGTTCTATCTTTTGGCGGATCGGAAATATTAAAATACGGAAACGGAAGGCATACGGAGTACCTTCCTTTTTTTGCAGATCCATTGAAATGAATGGTTCTGTATACGGAAAGCAAAAAACGGAACGGAAATGAAAAAAAAAACATTTGCGTGCAAGAGGCCTTGCTCCGTGTACATACGTTTCCATATGTCTGCATTTCCGTTCCGCAAAAAAATACAACATGTCCTATTATTGTCCTCATTACTGACAAGAATAGGACTGTTCTTTTAGGGGTCAGCTGTTCTGTTCCACAAAATACCGAATGCACACGTTCATCATTCGTATTTTTTGCGGATCCATTTTTTGCGGACCACAAAATACATATGTTCGTGTGCATGAGGCCTTACACTGCAGCTTTTCTGCGTAAGAATCGGCATAGAAAACAATAATGAACCACATGGGCAAGTGGGGCAGGCTCCATGTGTTGTCGAATCCCTGTGTCGCCCATTACTTGGTACAAGTGCAGAATATGGTGATCATGGAATGATACAATCCTGTGTCTGGGCCATACTTCAATTTTGAGGTACAAATGTTGTTTAGGGTCCTTTCACACGACCGTATCCATTTTGCGGTCCACAAATTGTGGATCCGCAGAACAAGGATACTGGCCGCGTGCGTCCCACACATTGCAATCCCGCACATTCCGCCCTATGTTAGAAATGCCTAATCTTGTCCTCAAAACGGACAAGAATAGGCATGTTCTCTCTTTTTTGTGGGCCACGGAACGGACATACGGATGCAGACAGAACACGGTGTGCTGCAAGCTATATATGCGGTGGGCATTCAGAGATCAACGGTGCACGTGGCAGGGTGAATCCCGAATGGTACAAAATAGGAAAAATCCCGGCATTCGCTTCCTTCGTTCAATATATTTATTCATACATCAGTTACAATAAGGGGGCGCGTTGTGGCCCGTCCTGAGCCTTTTTCAACCGTAACATACATGAAATATGTCACATGTTATATAGATGCCATAGGACGCCGTTGTCTGGGTAACCATAGACTCTAGTCTGCACTGTATGCAAAATAAAAGGCATCAATGAGCTACCATGTAACATATAGAGCAACACATAAAACAAATCTAATAAGACAATATTGCAAACAGCACAAAAGGTCATTTTATCGCCAAGTGTGCAATTTTATATTCCCTACGCTTTAGGTTCCAGGGTTTGTAGTATATGTATCCAATACGCCTCTCAGCGTTGCAAGAGTTGTTTAACATTGCCACCCGCCTTGGGTATTGAACTCATTCAATAACCAGATATTTCAGTTGAGATATATTGTGACTATGTTGATGAATAGGCAACAAAAGGTTTTCTGTACGGATCGTGGATTTGTGTTTTCCAATGCGGTCTCTTATATGTTGTATAGTCTCCCCATACAAGAGGCCTCACCGATATTTAATAATATAAATCACATTTGTCGATTCACAGGCATAATTACCTTTAGGACTTGTTCACACGACCGTGTGAAGCCTGTGCCAGTGCTGTGGACCACAAATTGCAGTCTGCAATGCACGGGCACACGGCAGGCGCATGGGGATCGCAGACCCATTCACATGAATGGGTCCGCGATCCTTCCGTCCTGCAAGAAGATAGAGCAAGTTCCATCTTTTTGCGTTGCGGAAGCACAGAACGGAGCCCCAGAAAGCACTCCGTAGTGCTTCCGTAGTGTTCCATTACGTTCTTCCGTTCCGCATCTTCGGATTTGCGGACCCATTGAAATGAATGGGTCAGCATCCGTGATGCGGAATGGCCATGGAATGGTGCCCGTGTAATGTGGTCCACAATACAGGAACGGAGGGGCAACGATCATGTGGGCGAGCCCTTAATTTTTTGTCTGTATGTTTTGTCTGTATGGGGATGACAAAAGGTCTCTCCTCGGATCACATAAGAGCAGGGTTGCTCGACCTGCGGCCCTCTAGCTGTAAAACTCCCATCATGCCCTGCTGTAGGCTGATAGCTGTAGACTGTCGAGGCATGCTGGGAGTTGTAGTTTTGCAACAGCTGGGGGGCTGCAGGTTGGGCATCTCTGCATTAGAGCATTGCAAACAGGGGAAGGTGCCATTTTTCCTGGATGACATAAAGGTTTGTATAGGTATTTTATTGTACTACCAATGTTGGCATGGACCAATTCATCACGTAAACTTTTCGATTTTCTATTACAGATCAATGGGGGGTTGGCAAACTCCTCTACTTGTGGGTATGATTTTTGTAGTACTGATTTAAAGTTTGATGTTTATCAATGAGAGGGATTCTGTTCCTATTTTTACCCTAAATTGGCCTAGTAGTGGTACTTTTAAGATGTTTAGTGTGTGTTTAGGATATCCCCTTTCACAGAATTTATTTTCCATTTCCAACAATCTAATGTCACACATTTTTTCATCAGGCATAGGGCTTGTTCACATGAACGTGTGAAGCCCGTGCCCATGCTGCGGTCCGCAATGCCGTCCGTGGGGCACGGGCTTCACACGTTCATGTGAACAAGCCCTATGCCTGATGAAAAAATGTGTGACATTAGATTGTTGGAAATGGAAAATAAATTCCCTCCGTTCCGAAAAAAGATAGAGCATTTTCTATCTTTTTGCGGTGCGGAGGCACGGAACGGAACCCTAGAAAGCACTCCGTAGTGCTTCCGTAGTGTTCCATTCCGTGTTTCCGTTCCGCATCTCCGGATTTGCGGACCCATTTAAGTGAATGGGTCCGCATCCGTGATGTGGAATGCACACGGAACGGTGCCCGTGTATTGCGGATCCACAAATGCGGTCCGCACACGTTCGTGTGAACGAGCCCATAATGTGTAACCTGTGTAGTTCAAAGAAGGTCATGAGGGTTTCCTGTAGACCATCTCCTATGCAAAATATACCATCTATAAATCTAGTCCAATATTTAATGGTGTCCTCTCTGCATCTTTTGAGGCCACATTGAAATGAATGGGTCCGCTTCTGATCTGCAAAAAATGCGGATTTGACGCGGACCGAAAATACGGCCATGTGAATGGACCCTTAATTAGTATTTTCCAGAAGAATGATGTATAGTTAATACTTTTCCTGTTCTGTCTTGTTTCCAACCCTATAACATGTCCCTCACCAGCTATTGTGCAGCTTCAAATCTATGTCGAGAAGTTGAATTTCATAAAGCATCACTGTTCTGACGCCTCATAACTGGACGCGAGCCCCAGCTGGATGTGCCTCCATACCCTATAATCTGCATTTGCTGTATTATTGCAAACCCCAGGAATTACAGGTGTTGGACTCAGTCTACTCTAATACGCTCTTACTGGCGCACACACTAAATAATCCTGCCCGCACAAACCCTCTGAACTTGCCACCTCCTATCTTACAGTCTTTGGCATGAATTATTGTATCCAGGTGGCTGGTTTGGAAAAACTAAAATGAACTTGAATTTTACTGGACAGAAGACTCCCTTCTTCCACCTGAAGCAGCGTGCGGGTGACGAGGGCAGTGGGGCGCTGGATACAGGAAAGTGAGACGTGTTAAAGTTGAGTAATTAAATCTGACAATTCGTTGTCTTCTCCTGGTCAATGCTGTTGGTGGTTTGTGACCACTGCTGCATCCACGTTAATAGCCTTCAAAGCGTTACTGGATTCTGTCTAATCAAGAAACTGGAAATCAGGCAGCGGAGATCCGACTGTGTTATAATTAACAACTAATCCAGGAATAAATGTATGATTTTTTAAAATTACATTTTCACATATCAGGACAGGAAAAAATCCTCAGAAACCCCTATAACACTGTATGTCCATCAGATGCCACAGAACACAGTTGCCAGCCACAGATTCCACATGTTGTGCCTGCCACCATTACCCTCAGTCTCAGTCTTCATGGCGTCATTCTCTTTTAGGGCTCGTTCACACGAACGTTTTTTGCGTTCCGTATGCGGGCCGTTTATTGCATTCCGTATACGGTGAAACGTGAAAACATGAGCATTCCGTTTCCGTATGTCCGCAATTCCGTTCCGCTGGATTTTGAGTCTTGTCTTATTCTTGTCCGCAAATCACGGTCCGTGGCTCCATTTAAGTCAATGGGTCCAAAAAAAAAAACGGAACACATACGGAAATGCATCTGTATGTCTTCCGTATCCGTTCTGTTTTTTGCGGAACCATCTATTGAAAATGTTATGCCCAGCCCAATTTTTTCTATGTAATTACTGTATACTGTATAGGCCATACGGAAAAACAGAACGGAAAAACGGAACCGAAATGGAAACACAACGGAAACAAAAAACTGAACAACGGATCCAGAAAAAACGGCCCACAAAACATGGAAAAAGCCATACGGTCGTGTGAAAGAGGCCTTAGGTCGGACGTCCTGAACTGCCCTGAGGCCAGAGTGACGAGCGAGTTCACCTGGAGAAACACACTGCAGGTGTAAGCGGGATTCCCCATTCTGACCTCTGCTCCTCTGACAGGTCGCGCGGCAGTATAATGATTTTTAACGCTGTGTGTCCCTGCCAGACCTCGAACCTGCTGAATTGTTTTGACATAATGCCGTCGTTGTGGTTCAGTAGATACACAGACAGCATTATAAACTATTATAATGCTGTGCGATCCCGTCAGATGAGCAGAGGTCAGAACTGGAAATCACGTTTAGGGCCCGTTCACACATCATTTTTTGGCACTGCTTTTCAGAACTTGCTTTTTATTATACGCTGAAAAAAAATTGCGCGGAAAAAAGAAGCCGAATGCTCTATCTTGGAGCAGAATTCGTGCTGATTCTCCCATTGAAATTAATAGGAAGCTGAAAAAATGCGCAAAAATCTAAATCAAAATTCGTTGTTTGAACATACCCTTACACATGCATCTTTTTTTAATCACATTGAACCCGCTCATCTGAGCCTGGCTGGATGCTGAGACTATGCGAGATTGAAACATCTCAATATATTGATGTCAGACCTCACTCGCATATAAGCCCAGCACCTTATTAAGTTGGCCAGAAGAATAAAGGGTTTGTCTCACTTCGGTAAATAGCATTTATCATGTAGACAAAGTGAATACAAGGCACTTACTAATGTATTGTGATTGTCTATATTGCCTCCTTTGCTGGCTGGATTCATTTTTCTAACATTATACACTGTTTGTATCCAGGGGATATGACCACCATACAATCCAGCAGTGGTGGTTGTGCTTGCACAATAAAGGAAAAATAGCTGACCTATGCGCGCTCCCATGGTCCCGACTGGCGCAATATGGACAATCACAATAAATTAGAAAGTGCATTGTATAAACTTACTTACTGCACAATAAATGCCATTTGTTGATGTGAGACAACTCGGAAAATAGTGGATCTTGAGTCTACTAGCCAATAACCAATGATAATGGGCACTGGTGATGATCAGCTGCCATACCATAGATACTGGTCTGAAAATCACATAGGTGGAATTCATGAGCTCAAACCAAGAGTTGTTTCTAGGCCAACCAAGAAGGGCTGAATGGTTTTAAAGGGTTTGTCTCACTTCAGCAAGTGGCATTTATCATCTAGAGAAAGTTAATACAAGGCACTTCCTAATGTAACAGGTCGTGCTTGGTGGTCGTGCTTGCACACTATTGGAAAAATCACCGGCTCTCTGATGGCCTGGGCCATTGGAGGGCACATAGGCTGGTGATTTTTTCTATAGTGTGCAAGCACAACCACCGCTGCTGTATTGCAGGGTGGTCGTAACCATGGAAATGAGCACTGTATAATGTAAAAGAAAAATATATCCAGCCAGCAAAGGAAGCAATATGGACAATCACAATACATTAGTAAGTGCAGGGCCGGCTCCAGGTTTATGTGGGCCCTTGGGCGATAAAGTCTCAGTGGGCCCCCTTGTGGCATTTTGCACGACGCTTACAGCAATGGAACTGCATGTATTATAGATTAAATACATTACACAGAGGATGCTACAGAGCGGACATATGTGAATCAGTCCTTATGTGCCTACTTTTATTTTCTACCCCCTTCATAGTAATAATGCCCTCTGTGCCCCCTTCAGGGTAGTAATGCCCTCTGTGCCCCCTCCATAGTACTAAAGACCTCTGTGCCCCCTCCAAGGTAATAAAGCCCTCTGTGCCCCCTCCATAGTAATAAAGACCTCTGTGCCCCCTCCATAGTAATAAAGACCTCTGTGCCCCCTCCATAGCAATAAAGTCCTATGTGCCCCCTCCATAGTATTAAAGACCTCTGTGCCCCCTCCATAGTACTAAAGTCCTATGTGCCCCCTCCATAGTAATAAAGTCCTATGTGCCCCCTCCATAGTATTAAAGACCTCTGTGCCCCCTCTGTATTAAAAACAATAAAACACAGTAACTTCTCACCTTGTCCCGTTCCTGAAGCTCACATACCTCTCTTCCCTGCAGGCACAGATCGCTTTGCAGCACGGTGGGGGCGGTGCTTATGTCAATTACTGGTCTGCAGGCTCCACCCACACAGGCCGGCAGCAAGATCCGTGCCTGCAGGCTGAATGGTGGAGCGGGGAGAAGTCTTCCTGCTTCACCATTCTGTGCGCTGCCGGCCTGAAGAAGGGGAGGAGCGCTGGGAGCTGAGCGATGAGTGACAGGACCGCAGCTCCCTGCGCTCCAGCAATGAGCGCTTCCATCTGTATTGATGGAAGCGCTCATTGCTTCTGGCTGCTGTGTTGTGGGCCCCCGCTATTTGCTGAAGTGAGACAACCCCTTTGACATATTAACGTTTTACAAATTGATAGAGGTCCACGCTCCCACGCTCTATGGATGTTATCGTCTGACATAAATCTTAATACATCAGAAATACCTTTTTAGGTAGGGTACTCCTTTAGGCTACTTTCACACTAGTGGCAGGACGGATCTGACAGGCTGTTCACCCTGTCAGATCCGTCCTGCCGCTATTTCGCCCTGCTGCCGGACCGCCGCTCCGTCCCCATTGACTATAATGGGGACGAGGGCGGAGCTCCAGCGCAGCACGGCAGTGCACGGCGAAAGGACGCCGGACTAAAAGTACTGCAGGTCCGACTTTTTAGTCCGGCGGCCTCTCACCAGGAACTGGTGTGCTACACCGGAGCTCCGCCACCATCCTCATTATAGTCAATGGGGACGGAGCGGCGTCCGGCGGCACGGCGAAATAGCGGCAGGACGGATCCGACAGGGTGAACAGCCTGTCTGATCCGTCCTGCCGCTAGTGTGAAAGTAGCCTTAAGATAGAAAAAAATGCATTGATGGTCCCAAATATGTTATTTTTTCTTATTTTATTGCGATTAGCTTTGTTTATTGTGATTACGATTTAATATTCTAGCACAAAACAGCATAGCAAACAGTCCAATGATAAACTGTATAATCTCCTAGGCTAGGACATAAATCTGCAGGATGTGATGTTATGCTAATGCATCCGTAAGGTTTCTGTAAATATAGTACAGAGCCGAAACAACAAGAACAAATTCTGCAATTTAATTGCTACTTTCATTAATATTCAAAGACGATCTGCAGCTGTTGGTTAGAAAAAAACAGAAACACGGACCAGAAATTGATTGGAAGAGATAAGAAACCAGAGGGAAAATATTGCTGATTGATGGAAGAGAAAATAAGAAAATAAAAGAGAGGTCCCTTAGGTTAGACAATGAACATGCAAGAACACAAACAGCAAATGAAGAAGGAGGCTAGACAAGGCTCTAGGAGAATAGAGGAAGTACAAGCAGCTACAACGTGCTACCACCGCAGAACCGGAATACAGAACAATAGGCTATACACTAAGCAGGATTAGAAAGTTGTTGCTGCTACTATGCAGGACGGTTTTAAAGGTCACCTTCTGAAATATGGCGACGTCTGACGTTCCTAATATGGCAACCAACGCTTCTGTAATGTCACCTCCATATACCACTAATGGTGGAGAAGAACACTGGAGAACAGTTTAGCTGAGAATTTGTGTACAAGGGTAGAAATGGTGGAATACATGGGACTGAAAAGCTTTGATTTGACCAACTGGAAGAGCTGGGCAGGACATGGCTACCTAGGCTTCAAAGGCAACATAAAGTTTTGTTTGTTTTGTGGGATTTAAAGGGATTGTCCTGTTTCAGGAGGAAATCAGACAGCAAATGTGAACCTCCAGCAGTAAAGAATAGATCGTTACTTACCCTATAGATCCTGTGCCACCATATAGGTTCTCCCGGCAGTGATGTCACATCGATAACTTGTGACCACTGCAGCCAGTCACTGGCCTCTTCGTGCACTGCTGAGGCCAGTGATTGGCTGCAATGGTCCGATGTTGACAGGCAGCTGGGATAAAAGAGCCCTGCTGGGAGTATCGGAGCTATCAGATAAGTAACAATCTATTATTTAAAGGGGTCATCCAACATCTCCAACAGCCCCCCCCCCCATGTACCTGCCAGATCTATAGGCGTATGTACCAGATGCAGAATAGATATAAATTCCTGCCACATATTGCCAAAACCTGTTGGGACCCAAGACTGAAGCTGTAACTTGTATGGATTTAAAGCTGCATTAAGTAAAGACGAGTTGGCCTATATTCCCTGTCTGGATCTTAATTATTCCATCAAAACTCCTATTAACAACACTCATTTTGTTGCATGTGAGCTGGGATACAGGAGTCCAGCCGTACCAAGGTAGGATACACCGTTGACACTATACAGAGACATTATTCCCCCTCTGGCATTCCTCTCCTGGTATCTGAGCTATACCATCTTAAAGGGCCCTGCAACAGTACCTGCGCAAGCTGCAACTGGCATCACAAACTTATACACATCTAAATCTGACCCACTGCATAGCAACCCCACTGACCCAGTGTCCTGCTCATTGCATCAAGTGGCATCACGAACAGGATCGGATTGTATTGTGTGTCCATTCCTAACAACAGAACCGCATCCTATTGTGCGCAAAAGATCGGTGCAAAGATCGGTAAAATAGTGACTTTCTTACTTGTATTGCTGTGCCAAGAAAGCGCTACATGTGCGCTGCAGCACTTGAGAGTTAATTCGACATTGTTGAAATTTCCCATATTCGTTTTAAAATGGCGCTTCATCTTCATGCCAAAGAACAAAGGAACAGAGGAACGCCCTCCCAAGAGCGCGAAGATGTCGAATACGCCCCTTCAGGAGCGGGAAAAATAGAGAACGCCCTCCATGACCTTGTTACTGACCTGCCCCGAGGTGATAAAGACTCCACCCTCTGCGCCCCACCCTTAGTTCTGGCGATTAGTGTATGCAGAAGAGCAGCAAGCATGGCGTACCCGCGTCCCAAGTGGAACGAAATGTCCATTGGCGGAGAAGATGTCTACCCAGAGCAGCCGCTGGAGATCCAAGTCTCCCAATTAATGCAGAGACGTGGACCATCGTTCTTTGGTGTGGATCCCTCTGTGCCCAAAGACTCTATCTCACCTGCCCTGTCCAGTATCACTGAGGAGTCGGAGAAGGGCGCTGCTGAAGCCCCGATCCCTGATGCTGAAGACGAAGAGGTGTTCAAGTACCTGGAGGCCGTGGATACCTCCGCCGACGCAAGTACCCCCGCGGAAGGCGATGCTGTCACAAAGATGGAAGTGGACGTCGATCCAGCCACCGCAGGGGCCGTCGCTGACATTACCAGCATCCAGTCTGCGGCGCAGATGAAGAAGGAGCTGCAGGAGCGTGACCAGAGGACATCAGATAGGAGCAACCCTGCTCCCTGAGGCCTAGGCCTGGTCCATGTCCGCCCCGCTCCCACGTCCAGAGACCCCAGCACCTGCCGTCAGGCCCAAGCCTGCACCGCGTCCCGCGACACCTTCCAATGTCACTGGACCCCAGCCTGCACCTCTGTCTGTGCATCCTGGTGCGGCGGAGGCGGCTGGAGATTCCACTCCGCCGCCCAGCTATGAGAAGCTCCGCAGTCTGAACCCTGACGTGCCCCACGAAATTACAGCATTCGCCCAGACTACATGGGAATATAAGTCAGCGGTGGAGGAGTGGGTGAAACAAGTGATAGATGACCCTCAACCAGGAGACCCCAAGTTGGCCAGGAGGACTGGAACTGTCCTATGGTTTTCGGTAGAGAGAGGAGTGGGGTTCCTCCAAGACAATTACTCAGGGACTGAGGTGTTTGTGGGCCGCCGGTCCGTGAAGCGTCATTATTTGCCCCAGGAGAGACACAATTTGTATGTGGGGGACCAGGTGGAATACACCCCCATGAGGTCCATGCAAGGACTATTTGCAGCAGGAGTCTCCCTATTACAGAAGCCACTTTTCCCTGCCGTCACCCCAGAGACCTGGCAGGAGGATCCAGGCTCTGCGGGCAGGACCCGTTGTCTACAGGAGACCCCGGATGGCCGTCTGTTATTCAGAGAAAAGGTGCAACCTGCTCCTGCACCCTTAATTCCGGATTTATCACCGCCACCAACCCTGAAGGTGGGCCAGATAAACAATAGTGTTCTAACATTTAACCCCAAGGTGCAGCCCTGCTTCATGCCGCCTTATATGCTACCCTGGAAGCAGCCACAACAGCCGCAATCCAATGTCCCAGCTCTCCCTGAGCCTTTGCAGCTAGAAGTTCTGCCACTCCCTGCACCGGCTGTGAATCCCGGCTTGCAGCGCATGACAGCAACTCTCTCCAGGCTGTCTGCAAGATCAGTTCCTACTGTCACCGGTAGAGGGCAGTGGTGTACTACCAACGCTACTGTGTGCTTCCACGAGAGGCTGGAACCTCCTCTCATGCGATTCAGCAGCTCCAGCAGTGACGAGGAGCTGGACACCTATCTGTAAGGTGTCCCCACTACAGAAAAGATAATATCAGTGACATTGTTTTGGGAGCCACGCCATGGACTGTTATCTGACGGGTGAGGACCTGTTTGGCATGTTTTAGTGTGCTGTATTTAACCGTTTTTGTTCCAGGTTGCCAGTTTTGCCCTCATCCAGATGGTCATGTCAGTAAGGACTCCCCCCAACAGCACTTAACCCCCTTATCTCCAAGTTGACTGTTTTATCCCCTTTCTCAGGTTACTTGATAGCATTTGCTGCTATCATCTTATTGACTTTTAACCCTTTGGATTACAATTTACTCCTTTTCCCTGTGAATTGCAAGGAACTTTTATCAGATTCCAGAGGATTCTACAATTTAAGCACTTTCAGGAAAATGGACTCAAGTTATTGTTGAGCCTCACCTGACATTGACATTTGAACAATTTTCTAAAATGTTTTATTGCAACGTAAAAGTTTGCACCCAAAGAAAGGACTCAAACGTGATACCTGAGCTCTTTGTGATTTATATGCTATTTAATAATTTTATGCTATTGTAACCAGTTTACAAATGTTATGCAACGTTCAAGATAACATGCCCATTGTGTGTATTCTCTTTCTAGGTGCCACAATGTGACTTTATGTACTGTCTACCATGATTGCACTTACCATTGCACTTAACAAAATTGTAGCAACTTACTTAAGTGTGCCTCTTTTACAGCTCTTGTTCTCTCCCCCCTTATACGGACTGTCATCATAGGGACATACTAATGGCCTACACCGGTGTAGGACCAAGTGGTAAGTCCGGGCAGATCCAGTTACACAGGTACCCCTGCAGCTTTGGGAATCATTAGAAGCCCTAGGCTGCTCCTTCCCGCTTGTTTTATGTTCTGGATTGTTCCCATCCGGAAGTGTCTCATTTCCAGGAGCGCACAGGATTAAGTACCCTCCTCCTGTGACATTGCCAAAAGACATGGAGATGATAAATACCTCCCCTTCTGAGCCTTTTGCCTAAGGTAAGGCGCCTCAAACCTTAGAGCCATACTTAGCTTCCTCAGAGACATCATAGTGATCGTGCTTTAAGCTAAATTTCTTCAGGCTATGGTGCAGGGAAGGGAATACAGGATAAAACCACCCTTCTATTTGTGGGCTTTGCATCTACACAATGGTGGGATTACGGAGTAAAGACACCCCCATGCTTTCTTTGGTATTGGTGGACAATATACTAGGTCAGTCAGTTATGCATGCTTTGTGCAGTATTAGGTTACCTGGTTATACCAAGTGAAGGAAACTGTGTGTTGGACACCTTACTCTAGCAGGCAGGAACCTCGAGAAAGCCGTTCTATGTTTTGTCTTTATATGTCATTATATGTAATTCACGCAGCACTTTGTATTTTATTGGGTACCCAGAGCTGATTCCTTCACCCTCCTAGCATATGCCGAGGACAGCTTATCTTAAAGTAACGGGGTATGTAACATCCCAGAGTATGTCACTAAAACTCTGTCGCCCAGCTACTTTATGTTAAAGTGTAAATGTGTTATCATCTGGTGTAATCTGACATTGCATTTATATTATCTGGATTTTCTATGACTGTTACATGTGAATTGCTGTAATTATTTATGTACACCAGTAGGTGGCGGCAATATATGGATAGTCTATAGGACAGTTTAGTATATCTAGGCTGGAATAGTCCATTTCAGTCTAGGCTCCCCTGTATGAACAGAAGTGGGACGTTCCCATGTCCTGTATCATGAGGAGGAGTAGGAAGTCTAGTCAGTGTACCAGCCACCCCTGTTGGGGTAGGTTGTGTGAGTAGGAGCTCTCAGCTACAGGGATCCCAACCCTGGATCCAACCTCGGGCTGAGGTTCAAGATCTATGTTCCCAGCCTGAGTCATCTACCTCAGCTGGATGACCAAAGAAGCAGCATCCACAGAACACTAGATCTCCAGGAAGAAGACACCATACCCTGCGAGCTGTCCTGTGAGTACAAATCCCAAGACCAGGAGAAGAGAAGTACCTCCTCAGCTAGTCAGGCCCATTACCAAGCAGAATACAGACAGAGCAGAAGACAGATACCTGACAGATCTATAGGCGTATGTACCAGATGCAGAATAGATATAAATTCCTGCCACATATTGCTAAAACCTGCTGGGACCCAAGACTGAAGCTGTAACTTGTATGGATTTAAAGCTGCCATTCAGTAAAGACGAGTTGGACTATATTCCCTGTCTGGATCTTAATTATTCCATCAAAACTCCTATTAACAACACTCATTTTGTTGCATGTGAGCTGGGATACAGGAGTCCAGCCGTACCAAGGTAGGATACACCGTTGACACTATACAGAGACATTATTCCCCCTCTGGCATTCCTCTCCTGGTACCGGAGCTATAACATCTTAAAGGGCCCTGCTACAGTACCTGCGCAAGCTGCAACTGGCATCACGAACTTATACACATCTAAATCTGACCCACTGCATAGCAACCCCACTGACACAGTGTCCTGCTCATTGCACTATCAATATGCCAATTTTTTTTGTTTAGATGGGAATACCCTTTTAAGCATTATCTATGCATTCTTTTATCCATACATTTTTAATTTGATGCTAGTAATTTAGTGTACATAATGATGTGTGTGTCAATAAGCTACTGGAATTCCTCCTGACAGAACTGGTGTAACTGAGTAAGCATGCTCACATATGCTTTTTTAGTTATGACCATACATTTTCTATGTGATTGAGGTCAGGGCTTTGTGTTGGTCACACTATTATCTTCACTTTGTGATCCTTAACCACTTCTGTACTACCATATGACTATATACGTCAGGATCGGGGGTTTAAAAATGGCGTCCGCTCCATTATCGCCGATGTCAGACATTAGCCCTGGGTGTCTGCTGTGTGAAATGGAGCAGGCGCCATTTTTAAACCTCTGACATTTAACCCCTCAGATGTTGAGGTCGGTTCAGATCACGCTTTTGTCCTACATTTCACATATACATTTTTATTTTTTTACAGTGGAACCCTATGGTGACATATACCACTGTATCACATCTGTCAGAGGCAGCCGTTTAACATATACATCATATATGTACGTTAAATGTAGGACAAAATGTTATGTGAACACAGCCTTACACGCTTCAGTAATAAAGGCTACCACTACAGGAAGATCTGATAGATGGGGAACGTGTCGACCAGAACAGTCATTTTCTCTCACTGACTTCGCAACAAACTGTTGTCTGCGTTATATTTGTATATATCTGAGTGGGGATGGGGATTTATATTGTTATATTTAGTATTCTGCAGTCTATTACAGCTCCACATGGTGGTAACCCAGCCTTCCCAGGGACCTGAAAGGCAAATATGCCCTGCTATGGCACTATTTAGAAATGGGGAGAGGGATTTATCTTGGTAGATATAGTATTTGGAAGTCTATTACAGTTCCACATGGTTTTAACCCAGCATTTCCAGGACCCTGAAAAGCAAATCTGCCTAGTTATGACACTATTTGAGAGTGAGGAGAGGGATTTATTTAGGTAGCCTTAGGGTACTTTCACACTTGCGTTGTGAAGATCCAGCAACGGAACTGCCTGCTGGATCCGGAAATCCACGCGCAAATGGATAGCATTTGTAGACGGATCAGTATGCGGATCCATCTCACAAATGCATTGCAATACCGGATCCATCTCTCTGGTGTCATCTGGGAAAAATCGATCCAGTATTTATTTTTTTCACATTTCTAAAGGTCTGCGCATGTGCAGGCCGAGAAACCGGATCCATTTTGCTGGAAAACTTGGTGCCGGATCCGGCATTAATGCATTTCAATGGAAATTAATGCCAGATCCGGCATTCCGTCAAGTGTTCCAGAATTTTGCCCAGAGAAAATACCGCAGCATGCTGCGGTATTTTCTCCGGCCAAATACTGTAAGAGTGACTGAACTGAAGACATCCTGATGCATACTGAACGGATTGCTCTCTATTCAGAATGCATGGGGATAAAACTGAACTCAATACTCAATACTGGAAAACTTTAACGCAAGTGTGAAAGTACCCTTAGTATTTAGCAGTCCCTATTACATCTTCACAAAATCTGTTACCCTGCTTTCCCAGGATCCTGGACGACAAATCTGTCTAGCTATGCTACAGCATGGAAGATTTGTCATGGGGAATAATAATCTCTGCTTTTCCAGGCTCCCAGCTAGCAAATCCAACTAGGTATTCTACAATACTGCAGATTTACCAAATCATAAACAGGCTGATCTGGCATTCTGCAGTCTGGGAAAGCTGGGTAATAGTCTCTGTGAGGCAGTGATGGGGACATATTGGTAATTTAAAATACAATGTTGGCAACTACTAGTCATTCCATTATGAGAAATTCTTCCACTCGACAGACCTCTGAGTTGATATTGGGAGACGGAAACAAGCGGAAAACGTAACCTGCAGACGTTAGGCAGGAGAAAAATCGATAAGCTGGTTGCTGCGTAGTAATGAAATAATATGGAGGATCACCCGCGCTGAACTGCAGCCTGACAGGGACTGGTTGTTAATGTAATGATAGCCAAGCAAATCCAATAATTGTATTGTCCTTTCAGTTAAAGGTCTTTGTTCAACTCGGGAGTCAAATAGTGTTGGATGTTATTGAGAATTGATTAACGTGGACATTACAGTCAATAACATGTGCTTCAATCAGAAGGAAAAACGTTAAAAACTGCGACTGGTTCTCTACTATTGTCATTTGTATTTTCCGTTATTTTCTTTGGCTGTGATATGTGTGAAGTATTTTTGCAACCGTAGCACCTCACAGGATTACAATCCAGGCTTAAACCTCATTCAATAACCCTCCATTTTTTTATTTTTTTATTTTTGCCATTTGTTGTTGGATTTACTGTTGTCCTTTTATGTTACCTTCCAGCTAAGTTTCAATCCTCTGACAGAGGTCTCGCATTATCCTCCAGCAACCTCTAGGACAATGAAGAATTCACAGAGGTGTCTATGATGGTAAACTAATGTCAAATGTAATACAAAGATAAGTCACAATACATAACTGCAGAGCCATGTTTGTAAAATAAGAGCTATTCTATGTCTAGAAGTAACATAGCAGAGTTCAACAGCAGGAACATCATGGCCAAGTTTGCAGTAGGAACAGCAGAGCCAAGGACACCAGGTGCAGGTTCCACTGTAGAAGATACAAGGTTCAAGATATAGGCCTCAAGATACATGCACAATACAGAGTTAAGGATACCAACTCAAATTCAGGGTACGGAATACAGACCCAGATCTGAGGGTACCCACTCATAATTATGCATAGGTAGGTCAGTGGGCTACTGCTATGGGGCCCAGGGGAGGGGAGCTCAGTGCTGAACTGCATATACTGTTCCCAACATAGATTCACTACCTGTTCTGGCAGACACCACTAGGGGGAGCTCAGTGCATAGAGATTTTTATAGCTTCCATTATTAAAGGGGTAGTCCACTCCTTTTACATTTATTGCCCATACACATCTGATTAGCAGGGGTCAGACACCCTGTAGTACTGGATTAGCCCTGATGCTGGAAGTTGGCACCAGAACTATACAGCTCTGTCCCTTGTGGACTGGACAGAGCTGGTTTTCTCTGAATGGAGAAGATGAGGAAAAAGAATGTGTATAATCGGAGGGGATATCACTGGATGCAATAGGTATATAGTGCTGTATTCTCCTGTATGTTTGGTAGTACTGAATATAATGTTCATCTAAATATGTCTATAGCGAAGTAAACGACACTATTCCATACAAGACAAAAGACAACGAAAACAGACCTGACGGAGACTGAAAGGACTCTATTGGCCTCCATCTAGCCCATGTACGCCTATTGATACAGTTGATGTATGCATTGGAAGTACAGGGTGATATTAAAGAATGAGTGGGGCCCAAGTTTCAGAAGCAGCCCAGGGCCTTTGGGCCACCTAAATGGGGTTGGCCATTTTCCTATATTGATGGCCTATCTTCAGTATAGGTCATCAATATCAGATTGGTGGGGTCCAACTCCCGACACCCTCGCTGATCAACTGTTTGAAGAGAACGCAGCGCCAGTGCTAGTGCTGCACTCTCTTCGCCATTTACCTGCTTGCTGTCGATATTGCAGAGCTGAGCAGGTGTAATTGAGGTTCCTCCATCCAATTGTGGCCCTCTTTCTGATCACCAAACACAGCGCCGTACAGTGTACAGCGGCTGTGCTTGGCATGACAGCCCAACCCCATTTACTTCAATGGGGCTGAGGTGCACATAGGGCCGGCCATGTGACTGATGAACGTGATGTCACATGGCCTAGGCTAAGCTGGAGATGGCTGCGGCACTACAGCGAGCGACGGTGCCTTCTCAAACAGGTGATTGGCGGGCTTCTCTGGTGTCGGACCCACACTAACTACATACGTTTTGGACAAATTCACTAAAACGGTGTGCCATTTTAGGGCACATGTCAGAGGGAAAAAAAGCACTAGGGAGGAAAAAGAAGGGTTCTCACATGACCCGGAGCGAAGTGTGTGTTTGTGGGGGGTTGTGCTTGCCCTGATTGGCTCCCAGGCTGACGGACAGTCTAGATGAGCCTGCAGCATGCCGGCTATTTGGAGTCCCAGTGTGTAGGAAGTGCCTAGTGGTCATGTAGCCTTACTGGTTCTGTGTGTGATGGTGCTCCTACCTGGATACCATCACTCCCCAGGAGTAGGTTCCACGGCATTCAAAGAAGAGAGTTATAGTTGGTGGAATATAAGCCAAGTCCAGACTTTATAAAGTTTAACAGCTTTACTTGAATAAACTTGCGTCCAAACAATACTTTATCTTTCTCTGGGCATTTATCGCGACAAGTGGGCATTGATGTCTGACCTTTGTGAGGTTTTACGCAACTTTGAGGAATCAACACATATGGTGAGCGGCGATAACGCTTTTATCAGCGTAACATCCCACTTCTGTATCTACTCAAACGCTCTCTGCTCACAATTAAGGCGGACGCTTTGCATGTGGAAGAGGTGAAAATGGGGGAAGACAGTACACAGGATGATAGCCAGACCACCCTCAGCGCGAATTGGATGAGGAGGAGGAGAAGTAGGCGGCGGTTGCCTCCGCTACAGAGGGTAGTACCCATGGAAGCATCCTCAGTGATCCCTCTGTGCCTTACAACTGTTGGGTGTCCAAGCTGGACACGTGGCACGAACTGGCGCTCTACGCCTTGGAGGTGATGGCCTGCCCTGCCGCCAGCGTTTTGTCAGAACGTGTATTTAGTGCTGCTGGGGGCATAATAACTGATAAGCGCATCTGCCTGTCAACTGAAAATGCTGACCAGTTGACTTTTAGGGCCTATTACACGACCGTATGTACGGATCTGTACCCGTTCCGCAAACGGGACCCAGATCTATTAATTTCTATGGGCTCTCAAAAGATGCGGACAGAATACTGTGTGCTGTCCGCATCCGTTATTCCGTACGCGGCTCCGCAAAAGAAGAAACTTTAATGTCCTATACTTGTCCGCAGAAAACGTTCCGTGGACCCATACAAGTCTATGGGTCTGCAAATATGCGGATCACAACAGAAATGTTTCCATAAGTAATCCGCATTAATGCGGATCGATGTCCACATATTTATTGAAGCAGCCCCAAAATCTAAATTGATACATTTCCAGACAGGTCTGTCTGGACTGAACCAGATAGAGAAAATCAATCTTTGGAGATGGAAGTGAAATTAAAATTTCCTTGAAATGGCTTTTTTCTCTGTGGAGAAAATGATTGTTCTGATCCAGGAGAGAGTGGAGTTATGGGACACTCGCTCAGAATTGTACCACAACCTTGTCCTCAAGGATAGGTTGTGGTGCGAAATTGCGGAAAAACTTATGCCGAACGAGTGGGCCAAGGGAGATAGCAAAGTTCATAAAAGGATTGGTAAGTAAATGTAAAATTTTATATTTTTTTTAAATTGTGTTTAGGTTCTCTAGCTTGTGCAGCATACTCTGAGAAGTTTGCAAACTTTTCAGAGCATGCTGCACTGATATTTAAAGTGCACGAACATGATGTCATTGTATTCTAGTGTACATGCATGTTGTATGTAGCTTGTGCAGCATGCTCTGAGAAGTGTGCAAACTTCTCAGCGCATGCTGCACATGCTATATACTACATGCATGTAGACTATATAAAACATAGTTATTTAAATATATTTTATACATTTTTTAATATAATTTTCTATATTAATTAATTTGATTTCAACTTGATTTCACAGTAAAAAAGCTTAAGACAAGCTGGCATTCTACCCGTGATCAATTCAGACGTGAGGAGAGTGGCCGGAAAGGGCGAACAGGGGACAGTGGTGGCAAAACCCAAAAACCTTATTTATACACAAAGCAATTACAGTTCCTAAAACCTATATTTGAACTAAGACCGTAAGTATTTCAAATTTTAATATTGAATGTTTAATATAAAAAAAATACTAATATCATAATTAATTATAATATATATTTTTTTTTAAGAACTGTTGACAGTCTTGTTGAAGACGCAGCTGACAGTCACCAGCCACTGGAAAGCATTTTGTGTATGTCCTCTTAAGAAAGCTCCTCACCAGCACAAACTCCTCCAATGCCAACTACACCTCCGCCACAGATTCAGACTACTCCGCTGAATATTGACGACAGACATTCTAGTAAGAGGAAAAGATCAACTCCTCCTCAGCCTGTTGTTAAAGATGAGTGAATTTTATTCTATATTTTGTATATCTAGGATTGTAATGAGTTAACTTTTTCTACTTCCAAGTGCCCACCCACCCCCCTCATTGTTTCAAGACTGGAGAGGAGAGAGAGGGGGGCAAAAAGCTGTGCTGTGGGAAGTGTCTGATTTCTCATCTTTCTACAGGTGTCCCATAGAGTGTGGTGGAATGCGTAAGCCAATCATATGGCTTGATGATATGTATATATTATTCACTGCCTATAGAGAAGCACCTCTTTGAAGTGTCACATATGACGTAGGCAGTATTCTTGTTAGAATAAACCCCATTACAAAATGGCGATGGTAACCAGATGTTTACATTAGTTCACATTCCAAAGTAGGACCCAGTGCGCAGAAGCCAGGGTGCTATCTCCTCTCTCTTATCTCTTCTTCCTTTTTGACCAATAAAACAATGTTTTAGCCTCAGTGAGGACTGCCCTCTTCTGAAGATGTATATACGCTTACCCCCATGTAATTAAAGTTAGAGATTGCCTTGACCAACTTCTGTGTCAGTGTCTAGTCTCTCAGCCACGCGTGGATATTAACCCCTGGGGGGGTACATTGATTTGGAACACCAGATTGTATCTTAAATGCCCTAATTTAGGGTGGTTTTAACAAATGGCGACCGCGGCAGGACTCCTGAGCGAACGTTGCATCAGACAGCTGACAAGACGGGCCCCTGAGCTTGACGAACGGCAGAGGAGAGAGGATTGCAACCTCAAAGAAAGGTGAGAAAACTTTTTATCTCATCTGCCTTTCTGCTGGTTACTTCGTCATGCTCAGATAGCTCAGTCTGCTGTAAGGTGGTACCCATGTAAGTATAGTAGTCGGCTGTAATGCTGAAAGCTTGGAGTCTATAGAACCAATAGTCTGAAATGATAGATCACTCTGGTGTGTATATGTTTTGTGAGTGTCTGTGATTTATGTGAGGAGTGAGTTGAGCACAGACGGTAAAGCCACAGACAAAGGGAGGGGACAGTAACCTCCTGGTTGAGAAGGGGGCGCTGTAGCGCCGAGGTGTGGGACAAAGTAAACTCCGGCTGACCTGGCAGGGAGACGCGTGGAACCGTATGACCCTTAGATCCTTGAGATAAGGGAAGACTGCGGTGATATTCTCCACCTGACCTGGCCTTAGGAAGAGGCGTGGATCCATATGACCCTTAGATCCTTGAGATAAGGGAAGACTGCAGAGATATTCTCCACCTGACCTGACCCCAGGAAGATGCGACGGAGCCCGCCTGACCCCTGGTCTTGGGGAAGACGTGCGGGGAGTCCCAGCTGACTAGTCAGACGTGATAGTCAGATTTGAGCCAACCAGAGGAGAGGGTGAATCCTTTGTCTGCGGAGGAAAGGGTTAAAGGTGCTGATCACTCCTCTGTTTTGTGTGTGTGTCAGTCTGAAATACTGTTGTTTTGATATGGGTCAGTCCCAGTATTATGAAGAAGGAGAAAATACAGCCCCTAGCTAGTAGCGAGGGAAAAATTGAAAGTTAAAATGTGAAAAAGAATGTTAGAGAAAGTGTAGACTCGGACAGAGGTCGCCCCCTGGCAACAGGCATGAAGATCTGTAAGAATCTGTGAAGTTAGAGCTTACAGACTGTGGGCATCAGAACTCCCGTGATTTTGAGGGGGAGTTCTAATGAGTGAGAAACAGAGCAGTGTCAGGATGTTAATTGATGGCATTAACAAGAAAGAAAGAAAGTGCCCCAGTGTCTGCAATCAGAACGGCGCTTGTGTTAAATGTTCCGAAACGAACCGGTTAAGTTTTGTTACCCTAATAATATGTGTGTGTTTAAATAGGGAATATCATAGCGATTACAGCAGTAAAAGATGGTCAGTTAATGGATAGGTGTTGTATCCAGTGTGAGCTACAGAGACTCACTTCCCCACCTTAACAGAAACATTCCTGAGATAAGGGGAGCAGGCGAAGGAAAAAGGGGGGAGGGAATGAGGGAATGATGCAGAGTAAGTGATGTGTAATATATTTTACAAGACAAAGAATTGTTCAATAATTTTCTTTCTTCTTTCCCAAGCAGGGTACTGTGGGAATCCAGCTTTTAACAAAATGACTGTATGATTATAACATGTATATTGTCTTACAGCAACAGACCATCAGCAATTCTGGGTGTGGTGTGGCTATCTGTTTCCAGGAAAGCTGTGTTTGTCTGTGCTGCAAGTTTTGGGATGAAACAATGTGGGTTGGAAGACATAAATGATTCAGTGGAATGTGAATGGGTGTGGCTTTGAGTTGTAATTGAGGCAAATATGTGTGAAGACTGATGGAGGTTTTTAGCAGAGCTGTGAATGCCATTCAGTTTTTATGTATGAGGGCGTGGTTATGAGCCGTTTGTGAAAATGAGTACATGAAAACATGAAAATATGAATGCGTATGGAGTACGGTATTTATTTATTTATTTTTTTAAAATAATATGCGCATTGAGTATTTTATTTTATTTTTTCTTGGAAGTTTTGGGGTTTTTATTGGTGCCAACAGCATTGATCAAGCTGTACATTTTTATTTATTTATTTTATTTTTAAATTGAAGTCAATGTGTTTGAAGTAATGGTTCTGCCGGTAGACTTGTGGTTTGGGACACCTTTAAGGCTTTTTTGAGGGGATTACTGTTTAAAAAAGTAAACTATTGGAAAAAAAACACTAGAGAGAATGGGAAGGCATTGGAAAAAAAAAAAAATTACAAGAGGCTGGAATGGTATGTATGAGACACCCTACTGTACTTAATAAGAGAGTTTGGGAGGAAGAACAAGAAAAGTTGAGGTTATATCAATTAGAAAAAAGTAGGAAAGAATTGCTCCTTCAGGGGATTAAGTTGGCCTCGGAGGGTGAAAAGGTCGGTAAAATATTAGCAAATATAGTCAGAAATCAAAAAGGGAAATCATGGATTGGAGTGATTAAAGATAAAACGGGAAAATTACTCACTGTACCTGAAGATATAAAAAAAGTGTTTGGGGACTACTTCCAAGAGCTATATAAGTCCAGGGTACAATACTCAAAACAAGAGTTAGATTCCTATTTAGATAAGATTGCCTTCAATAGGATATCTGAGGTTCAAAAAGAATTTCTGGAAAAAGAAATAACGGTGGCAGATATAAATTCAGCTCTGGGCAAGGTTAAATCCGAGAAAGCACCAGGCGGAGATGGACTGCCCTTTGAAATATATAAAACCTTCGCACAGGTATTAGTTCCAGAATTAAAAATAACATTGGATGAGGCCCGAAAATTAGGTGATCTACCGAGCTCTATGAAGGAAGCAATTATTACATTAATTTTAAAAAAGGGGAAGGAACAAACAGACCCCGGCTCATATAGGCCTATATCCCTCTTGAACACGGATGCAAAAATTTTGGCAAAAGTTCTAGCAGACAGGCTCTCTAGGGTTATTAAAGAAATAATAAATAAAGATCAAACAGGTTTTATACCGGGTAGAACAATATACTCCAATATAAGAAGGCTATTCCTTAACATTGAAGCTAATAGATCAGATGCAGGGGAAAAAGCGATACTCTCATTGGATGCTCAAAAGGCGTTTGATTGCATTGAATGGGAGTATCTATGGGCAGTATTAAGGAGATTTGGCATAGGGGAAGGATTTATAGGGTGGATTCAGCTAATTTATCGTAACCCCAGGGCTAGAGTGGTTGTGGATGGGAGCCTATCCCCCTCGTTTGCCCTATCACGCGGTACAAGGCAGGGATGCCCTCTCTCCCCATTGCTATTTGCAATTGCAATTGAACCCCTGGCAAATATAATAAGAAATGACAGGGAGATTAAAAGTTTTACATATGTGGGTGGAGAAGAAAAACTGTTGATGTATGCAGATGATATTTTACCTTTTTTGCAAAACACTGGGGAACAGTTTAATAAAATAGTAGAGATAATAGATAAGTTTGGGTTTTACTCCGGTTTAAACATTAATTGGGGTAAATCACACATGTTATTATTAGGAGAGGGGCAACTACAGAGAGACACACGGGTGCATGTTTTAAAAAGGCACGAAAATTTTAAATATCTCGGTATACAAATCTCCGGGAACATAGAAGAATATGAAAAATTAAATATTCTCCCTCTAATAAAAGAACTAAGAACTAAAATACACATATGGAAAAGATTACCACTGTCAATGCAGGGCAGGGTAAATTTAATAAAAATGGTCTTCCTCCCAAAGATACTTTACGTATTGCAAAATGCCCCAGTAAGAATACCACAAAATATTTTTAAATTATTTGATAGATTAATGGGGGATTTTATGTGGAAGGGTGCGATTCCTCGGATAAAGAAGGAAGTCCTTCAGCTCCCAGTGAAAGAAGGAGGATTAGCGCTTCCTAATCTATTTTTCTATTATTTAATAACACAATACGGGAATATAAAGGATAGCTTAGATAGTCAGGTGGGTAGACAAGAAATAAATAGATGGGGATGGAAAGAAAAATTTAATCACTTAGAGGTGTTGGAGTCAGGTTTTTTTGGGAAAAAAAACACTAGTAATAGGATATTCAACCTGTTAGAATACGTATGGGGGGAAATTAAGAAACTATTGGAGATTAAAGGGTTTTTGAAATATACACCGATATGGAAAAATCTTAATTTAAAGGAATTGGAAACAATAAAGGATTATATAGATTGGGAAAAAAAAGGAGTGAAATACCTAGAACAGATTTTCGAGGGAGATAAGCTGAAGGACTTTAATATAATGGTGTCGGAATTTGGGATCCCCCACAGGGACTTGTATAAATATTTCCAGCTTAGGAATGCATTGCGGATAGCGGTACAGGGGGATAGGTACCGAAGGGACACATCAGATATGTTGGACAAGTTTATTGCAGCAGGGGAAGGAGGTGGAATAACTGCAAAGAGATATAAGATCTTGATGGAGGAAAAAAGAAAAACAATTACAATGCTTGCCGTGAAGAAATGGCAGAAAGACTTAGATTCCTTCACAGAGGAAAAATGGAGCGATGCCCTTAGAAATTATGCGACAATTTCGGATAGGGGTTCGCATAAGATCTCACAATTCTTTATAACACACAGACTACATCGTTCTCCATGGATGTTAAAAAGAATGGGAGTGAGACCAACAGATAAATGTTTAAAATGTTGGGAGGAGAGAGCTGATTTGATACACTGTTTTTGGAGGTGTCCCAAGCTTCATAGATACTGGACAGAAATTATGGAAACTGTGTTTTTGTTACTGAAGGTCCGAGTACCAAATGACCCAGTAATTTGTATTTTAGGGGCAACTGAACATTTGAAATTAAATAAAAATATACGATTGGTTTTGAATAAAGTATTATTTCAGGCTAGAATCCTGATACTTAGGAAATGGATAAAGGTAGATCCACCGACGGTGGAACAGTGGAGGAAAACAATAGATAAGTTAATTAAAGAAGAACGTGGGACGAAGAATTATACTAAAAAGTCCTCAAATCTCGACCAGGTCTGGAAAAATTGGGTACTTTAGTTTTTTTTTATTTTTTTATTTATTTATTTATTTTTTCTCTCTCCACGCTGGGGGTAATGGGAGGGTGGGTGCCGGGAGGTGGTTGGGAATGGGGTGAAAGAAAGAAAAAGAATAGAAATGAAAGATGAATAGTAATCACCATTTGTTAATAATCTTTTCTTATGTACTGTTGGGATAATGTTTTGTTACGGAAGTATTTATTGTACGAAATTGAAAAAAATAAAATAAAAAAATAAATAAAAAGAAGTCAATGTGTTGTGTGTTCATGTCTGTATTGTCCGATCTGTTTGTTTCAATGTTTGAAGTTATGTGTTACATGTTAAGTGTTGTGCTTCACATCAGAGCTCTGTTCTCCTGAACGGCTGGGGCACTAATGACAGGATGGGAAAGTAGTACGCTCCCCTTTTTCAACAGAAACCATCCATATTAGATTTGCCCCTAACCAAGATGCGCTTGCCCGTTTGCTGGTCAGTGGTAACGCCCCTTGTTGCCTCCTAGGTGCAGATTTGTTTGCAAAAGTACATGCTGGTATCTCACATCAGGAGGACGGCACTGTGAAGCTTACAGGTGCCCTCAATGACCAGGAACTTTGTTTGTTGGCCATTAGTGATAAAATTCCCTGGTCCATGTTTGTATCAGTACTCCCAGAAGCTGAGTAAAGCAAACCACTCACCATTGGATGGTACATGACCTACATGCCGTTAATGAAGCCACAGTTTCTAACACCCACATCGTGCCCAACACACACAGACACCTTGTCGGCTCAGGTTCCCATTACCCCTACTCACTCCACTGTGATTGATTTGTCCTTTAGTCCCTACCGCCTCACAGATGAGGTGGTAGATGTTTTTTTTATGCCTAGAACTGGCAATTTTGTGTTCCCCCACACTGAGCCTATCAGATTATTACATTTAGATTGTATTGTTATGAAGTGAGTGGCTGTCCTCACCCAACTGCATGGCCGGCAATAACGCCCCGTAGCATATTATTCAGTCAGACTTGATCCTGTGGCCAGAGGTGCCCCTTTCTGCATCAGAGCTGTAGTAGTTGTACTAGCTATTCTTGATGAAAGCTCTGAGATAGTTCTGAACCACAAAGTGATGGTGATATTACATCTATCCTCATGAACGTACAATCCAAATGATTGTTTTGTTGCCCATTATTGTTCCATTTTTTTGCCTGACAATGTTGCTCTCCAAAAGGTGTAATACTTTGGATCTAGCCACCCTGTTGCCTCTGGATCAAGGGGGGAGGGAAGAGTTAGGGCACCGCACTTTAAACTTTTCTTTCAGATTCAAAGAAAGAGGCTCCTGACTGTTTGCAGATGATGTCACAAGAGGTAGTGGGATTTGGTAAATCAGCCATTAGGTAATCTAGATCATGTGCTCTTTGTGGATGGATCAAGGTATGGCCAGTATGGCAGGTATTACACAGGTTGGGCAGTGGTGATTAAACGTGAACTACCACACATGTCTGCTCAGACGTGGAGCTGAAAGACTCTGAAGATGGCTTGCAGATATGCAGATGGAAAAACAGCCACCATTTACACTGATTCCAGGTGTGCTTCGGGATAGCCCATGACTATGGGCCCATATGGAAAGCCAGAGACTCCTTGATCGCTTCAGGTAAACCCATTGAAAATGGGGAAGCAGTGAGGTCTCTGATGGAAGCCCTCTTGTCACTAACATGAGGGGTGATGATAGCAACGAATGGCCACTGTAAACAGATGCAGAGGAGGCAAAGGGGAAAGCCACGGCAGATCAGGTGGCAAAGATGGCTGCCAAATTACCTAAGCAAACCCCTGTCTTAAGTGGCCACAGTTCAGGTCCCTGAAATAACTCCTCCTGTCTCCCGAAAGTTCTTAAGACCTTACAGAAAAAGATGGGGAAGGAGGAAAGGGACTGGTGGATGAAAAAGGGGGGACTACAAATAAGAAGGAAAACTTTACCTTCCCAGGTCCCTCTACTCCACGATGGCACAGGCAACCCATGGAGTGATGCACCAGACAAAAACTGCTATGTGTGATTTAGTACGTAGCATATGGTACGCCCCAGGGTTCAGCACTGTAACAGTCAGACATACTCAAGGATAAATGGTTTGTGCCCAGAACAACGTGGGCAAGGTGGTTAAGGTACCCAAGAAACACGTCTTGCTTTTTGTATGTGTTTCAACGTTTGCAGACTACCTTCAAATATCCAAGGTGGGCATGGTTGAGTATGTATTGATATGTGATGACTTGTTTTCAGGATGGCCAAAACCGTACCCAAAGAAGTAAAGAAGATTATGGCCGAAGTTGTGTGCAAGTATGGGGTACCTTAGATCATTGAAAGTGACACAGGTGTTCACTTCACAGGTGAAGTGATGCAGGAGATGACGAAGGTTTTGGGTGTAGGACAGGCCTTACATGCTTCGTACCATCCACAAAGCAGCAGTAGAGTAGGTAAAAAGGAACTGAACGGGACACTAAGTTAAAGATTCAAAGCCTTAATAGAGTGCCTGCTGGTAGCCCTCTTTTAGTAAGGTATACGCCTAACCGTGTGACAGGCCTTTGTCCCTATAAGGTCCTTTTTGGGTCAGCCCCTAGAATAGGATTTTACTTCCCACAGCAGCTCCAGATGCAACATGGTTGTCTGACAGATTATGTGATCGGTTTTGTATAAGCATTTGACTAAAGTACATTTTCGAGTTTTTGCTTCACTTCCAGGTTTTATAAAGTACCAGGAACCCACCCACTTGTGTCTGGAGATTGGGTGGTAGAAAAAGACACGTTAGAAAAGTCCCAAAACCCTGGTTTGATGGTCCATTCTGAGTGTTGTTGACCACAAGCACAGTGAAGCTCAAAGAAAAGCATAATTGGATTGATTTCAAGGAAGTGTTGAGACTGGTTTTCCCTTGTGTGACTGTTGATCATGACTCAAAAGAATATGGAAAAATTGTATGAAAACTTCGATCCAGAAAATCAGGAGCACTGATGACCTCCATTCCCCCCATATAATGTCAATGCCAGTTAGGGAAAGATCATCTGACTTCCCCTTGCTCAAATCCAGTGTCACGGGAGGCGGTTCGCTAGGAATGGCTTGTCGTGGAAGCTGGTGAAGAGGAGGCGGAGCATTGGGACAGATGTTTAGGTTTAGGGAGAGAATGAAATTCAAGGGGGGACTGTTAAAGATGTGTGAATTTTATTCTATATTTTGTATATCTAGGATTGTAATGAGTTAACTTTTTCTACTTCCAAGTGCCCACCCACCCCCCTCTTTGTTTCAAGACTGGAGAGGAGAGAGAGGGGGGCAAAGAGCTGTGCTGTGGGAAGTGTCTGATTTCTCATCTTTCTACAGGTGTCCCATAGAGTGTGGTGGAATGCGTAAGCCAATCATATGGCTTGATGATATGTATATATTATTCACTGCCTATAGAGAAGCACCTCTTTGAAGTGTCACATATGACGTAGGCAGTATTCTTGTTAGAATAAACTCCATTACAAAATGGCGATGGTAACCAGATGTTTACATTAGTTCACATTCCAAAGTAGGACCCAGTGCGCATAAGCCAGGGTGCTATCTCCTCTCTCTTATCTCGTCTTCCTATTTGACCAATGAAACAATGTTTTAGCCTCAGTGAGGACTGCCCTCTTCTGAAGATGTATATACGCTTACCCCCATGTAATTAAAGTTAGAGATTGCCTTGACCAACTTCTGTGTCAGTGTCTAGTCTCTCAGCCACGCGTGGATATTAACCCCTGGGGGGTACATTGATTTGGAACACCAGATTGTATCTTAAATGCCCTAATTTAGGGTGGTTTTAACACTGTTTCGGGATCAAATACTCGAGACATGGTAGACTGCCATGTCCTTGAGTATTTATCCCGAAACAGGCCTGAGTGTCAAGAGGACTCAATTATGTTGGGTATGGGGCCCTTTTTACAAAGAGTTCCAAAGACACGACAACAAATGTGTGTTGCATCATTAACAGCTGTACTTGAACTGTTTGCTGGGCCTCGTATGCCAATGAATGTATTCAATTATTTAAATGATGCTTGGAAACAGCTTAATGTCCCTGCTGCTACTGTGACCCAACCACAGCAGCAGTTACAGCCTGCAATGTTTCAACCAACAAGGGCTACAAGGGTCTACCCTGAGGCCTCTACCTCCTCAACCGAGGCTTATTCTTTTTGCAGAGATCTGTATGAGTTATGATGTTTTAATTATATAATTTTTAATAAAAATGTATGTTTTTGGAGATCTGTAAATTGCAAACAATTTTTTTGGGGGGAGATTTATTTTTACCACAGCTGTAAGAGGTCAGTCATCACAGCTGTAGTACAGAACTTATTATTATTTACGTAATTGATTCACACCTATAGGGGCATTAGGCCTCTTTCACATGGGCGAGAATTCCACGTGAGTGAAAAATGCGTGAGTTGAACGCATTGCACCCGCAATTAATCCTGACCCATTAACTTCAATGGGTCTGTGTACGTGATTGTTGAATTTCACTTATCACTTGTGCGTTGCGTGAAAATCGCAGCATGTTCTATATGCTGCGTATTTCACGCAACCCAGGCCCATAGAAGTGAATTGGGCTGCGTGAAAATCGCAAGCATCCGCAAGAAAGTGTGGATGCGGTGTGATTTTCACGCGTGGTTGCTAGGAGATGATCGGGATGGGGACCCGATATTTTTTATTTACCATTATAACATGGTTATAATAGAAAATAATAGCATTATTAATACATAATGCTAAGTAAATTAGGGATGGAGGGGTGAAAGAAATTATTTAAACTCACATCATCCACTTATTTGCACAGCCCGACTCGTCTTCTTTCTACTTCTTTGAGGACCTGGGAGGAAAAGGACCTTTGGTGACGTCACCACGCTAACCATGACGTCAACAAAAAGGTCCTTTTCCTCCCAGGTCCTCAAAGAAGTAGAAAGAAGACAAGTCGGGCTATGCAAATAAGTGGATGTGAGTTTAAATAATTTCTTTCACCCCTTCATCCCTAATTTACGTAGCATTATGTATTAATAATGCTATTATTTTCCATTATAACCATGTTATAATGGGAAATAATAAAATCTACAGATTACTTAAAGGGGTATTATCATCTTAATGATCACTGTTAAATCTGTTAATGATTTAACAGTGATCATTTTTCTAAATATATTTAATTAACAAATTCCCACCCCTTAGAAAAAAATAAACCTATACTTACCTGACTGTTGTCTTCCATCTCCCCTGGTTACGGCCATCGCTCTTCTCAGGAATCGCGGTGGCCGCGCGTGCGCAGACTACTTCTTTTCTTCTCCCGGCCGGTATAGTATATTTGCCAGGAAGAAGTCACCAGGGCGCATGCACAGACTCGGCGTGCGCGTTTAGCACAGCGCGCGGCCCGGCCGGGAGAAGACATCAATCAAGATGGAGCCCGCCCCCTGCCGAGTGACGAAACCAGGAAGTGGACAGCGTGCCGGGAGCAGTTAAGTATTAAATGCCGTGTTGAGGATACCCCTTTAACCCAAACCCAATAGTGCCTGCAGCTTATCACAAGAACGGGGAAGGGAGACGCCTCTACCTCTCCTGCCCTGCTGGAGCACAGCCATTGCTGTCAGAGTACCAAATATTTAGTTATTAATAACGCATGTATAGAAAGCATTGCTCTTGCGCCTAAATAACTAAACGAGGTTACACAATCTCAGTCAAAACAGAAAAACATTGAATATGTCACCAATGTCTGATCTGTTCTGGTCCCACTACATAAAAACGCTATGTTATAAAAAACTAAAGTGACAAAATTAAGAAGGCAGACAACATAAAAGCTTTATTAATTAAGTATACTCCATTCTCCTTGTAGTTGAGTGGACCCCGTCAATATATTATTACTGAGCGACCGAATATTGTAGAAGATTTAAGAGGAGAGATATTTTCTCTTGGATAGTGAATTGTAGGGTTCATGAAGTCGCTTTGTGTTCTTCACTATCTTGTAAGGTGGTGGCTCTGGTGAATAACAGACTCTTTTCAATGAGGTATTAGTCAGTTTTTTATAATGTTCTTAAAGAAACCTTAGCTCGCAAGCCCACGTCAAGGGTCCTCATTATCTTGCGAGTCCCTAATCTAATATAACAATATAGGAACTAACTAAATAAAAAAAAATTAAGTAAATTTAGAAATGCACCCTCTCTACTAATGAAGTAATAAGCAAAGAGTTCTCGAATTGCTAGTCCAGCAGATCCAGGTCTTCCATGCTGATTATGGTCTAATCCAACAGATGTAATTGTCGGAAAAGGGGCCACTTCAGGTTCGGAGGGTGCATCATGAATCCTGGTGAAATTGTGTAAAATCACACAAGCCTGTATTACCAGGGTGGCATTTTGCGGACTCATTTGCAAGGATGACATGAACACTCTCCATTTATTTGACAGTATTCCAAAAGCACATTCAACATATCGACGTGCACGAGACAGACAATAATTGAATATGCGCTTTCGGTCATCCAAATCGCGTCTAGGAAAAGCTCGCATTACATGTGGAGATAATGCAAACCCTTTGTCTGCCACAATTACAAATGGAGGGGTGAAGCAGAAGATCCGGGTAGTCGTCTGGACTCTGGCAAGGCAAGTTGGTTGGCGCGAAGCCGTTCACCCATTCTAGAAGAACAGAAGATGCGGGCGTCTGCTGTGCTTCCATAGGCCCCAATATCAACAATAATAAATCTATAATGACTGTCAACTAAGGCCAATAGCAGTATAGAAAAATATTGTTTAAAATTAAAATATTGGGACCCTGAGTGAGGCGGTTTCTTAACACGTACAGACAGGTCCATAAATATTGGGACATCGACACAATTCTAAAATTTATGGATCTATACACCACCACAATGGATTTGAAATGAAACGAACAAGATGTGCCTTTAACTGCAGACGGTCAGCTTTAATTTGAGGGTATTTACAACAAAATCAGGTGAACGGTGTAGGAATTACAACAGTTTGCATATGTGCCTCCCACTTGTTAAGGGACCAAAAGTAATGGGACACTTGGCTTCTCAGCTGTTCCATGGCCAGGTGTGTGTCCCTCATTATCCCAATTACAATGAGCAGATAAAAGGTCCTGAGTTAATTTCAAGCGTGCTATTTTCATTTGGAATCTGTTGCTGTCAACTCTCAAGATGAGATCCAAAGAGCTGTCACTATCAGTGAAGCAAGCCATCATTAGGCTGAAAAAAACAAAACAAACCCATCAGAGAGATAGCAAAAACATTAGGCGTGGCCAAAACAACTGTTTGGAACATTCTTAAAAAGAAGGAAAACACCGGTGAGCTCAGCAACACCAAAAGACCCGGAAGACCACGGAAAACAACTGTGGTGGATGACTGAAGAATTCTTTCCCCGGTGAAAAAACACCCTTCACAACAGTTGGCCAGATCAAGAACACTCTCCAGGAGGTAGGTGCATGTGTGTTAAAGTCAACAATCAAGAGAAGACGTCACCAGAGTGAATACAGAGGGTTCACCACAAGATGTAAACCATCAGTGAACCTCAAAAACAGGAAGGCCAGATTAGAGTTTGCCAAACGACATCTAAAAAAGCCTTCACAGTTCTGGAACAATATCCTATGGGCAGATGAGACCAAGATCAACTTGTACAAGAGTGATGGGAAGAGAAGAGTATGGAGAAGGAAAGGAGCTGCTCATGACCCTAAGCATACCACCTCATCAGTAAAGCATGGTGGTGGTAGTGTCATGGCGTGGACATGTATGGCTGCCAATGGAACTGGTTCTCTTGTATTTATTGATGATGTGACTGCTGACAAAAGCAGCAGGATGAATTCTGAAGTGTTTCGGGCAATATTATCTGCTCATATTCAGCCAAATGCTTCAGAACTCATTGGACAGCACTTCACAGTGCAGATGGACAATGACCCAAAGCATACTGCAAAAGCAACCAAAGAGTTTTTTTAAAGGAAAGAAGTGGAATGTTATGCAATGGCCAAGTCAATCACCTGACCTGAATCCGATTGAGCATGCATTTCACTTGCTGAAGAAAAAACTGAAGGGAAAATGCCCCAAGAACAAGCAGGAACTGAAGACAGTTGCAGTAGAGGCCTGGCAGAGCATCACCAGGGATGAAACCCAGCATCTGGTGATGTCTATGCATTCCAGACTTTAGGCTGTAATTGACTGCAAAGGATTTGCAACCAAGTATTTAAAAAGTGAAAGTTTGATTTATGATTATTATTATGTCCCATTACTTTTGGTCCCCGAACAAATGGGAGGCACATATGCAAACTGTTGTAATTCCTACACCGTTTACCTGATTTTGATGTAAATACCCTCAAATTAAAGCTGACAGTCTGCAGTTAAAGCACACCTTGTTCGTTTCATTTCAAATCCTTTGTGGTGGTGTATAGAGCCAAAAATGTTAGAATTGTGTCGATGTCCCAATATTTATGGACCTGAATGTATGTGTTTGCCTTCCAATGCCCCTATGCAGTCTGAAAACTGCGCAAATTGATAAAACCCATCAGCAATTCTAAGCCAATCTTCTGCCTTGGGTTGGGGCATCACCGCATCTCTGAGTTGCTGCCAGATAAGTTGACATGTGTGACAGACAATCCCAGATATAGTTGAGATTCCCAGCAGATACTCATAATGCAAGGAGGCAAAAGAGTTCCCAGTTGCAAGGAACCTGTGAAGAGAAAAATACATTTATAAGTTTCTATTTTTTTTAAAACAAAATATTTTACAGTTATAATTAAGGATAGACTAATAAACTTACCTCAATGTGACTAGAAGTCTTTCTTCCGGTGATATGCTGCGCCCGAATATTTGTGTCCTGGAAAGGAAGTCCAGAACGGAGAGACGCAAGCAACATATCAAAAGTAGCTACTGTCATACGGCAATAACCGAGAAATTAATCAGGGTGCTGCCGCAAGTCGAAGTACAAAGTGTGAAAGTGGCCCTTCTGTAGGCGCTGGGAGACAATGGGATGAACCCACCGCCTCCTCCTCGGTTCTTCAGACAGCATAGCTGGCTGCCGTCCAAATCTCTGAAAAACTAGCCAGTACAGAAGAACCTCTCGTTCATTAGCAATAATACACAAGAAATATAGCCCAAAATCGATGCCGACCAAGCACAAGTTTCACACTAAGCTCTCTGTGCAATCAAAGCCAGACAAAATGGCGCTAAAGCAATCTGACAGGATTTTTTTTATATACACCTACCCTTTTTTTTCAACACCTAAATCTTTATAGAAAATGTAAAATACACCATCCGTTTTTTTTGCGGATCCGCAAAAAAACTGCACATTATCCATTCCGTTTTTTAACGGAAGAACGGATCCCCTTTTTTGCAGATCCGCAAATGAATTACGGTCGTGTGAATGGGCCCTTATAAAAATGAACAAGGCCTGGATTGCCCCTGACTTCTCTACTCCACAAGAGGAAATCGGCTGAACATAAAGGCACTCTAAATGTAGCTTTTATGGTGTATTGAATACACTGTATTCCCATGCACCCCTTCCACCACTAAAAAGGGTATATGGTTCAATCTTCCTTTTCTCATCCTCCTCCTCCTCCATCATATTAACATGCTTATTAGGCTGGCCTCGCTCCTAATGTTTTAAAGGGTCACCTCGGCAGCAGGCCCTCACCCATAATGTTTTAGAGGGCCACCAGTAGGCCCTCGCCCATAATGTTTTTGAAGGTCACCAGCAGGCCCTTGCCCATAATGTTTTTGAGGGTTACCAGCAGGCCCTCACCCATAATGTTTTAGAGGGTCACCAGCAGGTCATCGCCCATAATGTTTTTAAGGGTCACCAGCAGGGCCTTGCCCATAATGTTTTAGAGGGTCACCAGCAGGCCCTTGTTCATAATGTTTTTGAGGGTCACCAGCAGGCCCTCGGCCCTAATGTTTTAGATGGTCAGATCAGCAGCAAGCACTCGCCCCTAATGTTTTAGAGGGTCAGCTCAGCAGCAGACCCTCACCCCTAAGGTTTTAGATGGTCAGCTCAGCAGCAGACCCTCACCCATAATGTTTTAGATCAGGGATGGCCAACCTGAGGCTCCCCAGCTGTTGCAAAACTACAACTCCCAGCATGCCTAGACTGACTACAGCTAGCAGCCTACAGCAGGGCATGGTGGGAGTTGTAGTTTTACAACAGCTGGAGAGCCGCAGGTTGGCCATGCCTGTTTTAGATGGTCAGCTCAGCAGCAGGCCCTCGCCCCTAATGTTTTAGATGGTCAGATCAGCAGCAGACCCTCACTCCTAATGTTTTAGATGGTCAGATCAGCAGCAGACCCTTACCCCTAATGTTTTAGAGGGTCAGATCAGCAGCAGACCCTCACCCCTAATGTTTTAGATGGTCAGATCAGCAGCAGGCACTCGCCCCTAATGTTTCAGAGGGTCAGCTCAGCAGCAGACCCTCGCCCTTAATGTTTTAGATTGTCAGATCAGCAGGCCCTTACTCCAATAGGTTTTGAGAGTCACCAGCAGGCCATCAATCATAATTTTTCAAGAGTGTGTATGATGCCCTCCTTTATGTGACATACAGGTTGTAACGGAGTGCCTCTTCCTTGTAATTTTTGGCAGCACTTGCACTTTACATACAGAAAAAAAGAATGTTTCCTAAAAAAATTTCCTCTGAAATCGATTTTATCTTCGGTTTTGTTCATATTATTGTCAGTCTGTAAAAGTGGCGTACTACTCAGACAACATCGTTCCCAGCAGCGACCTGGGAGTCCAAGATGCATCCAGACATCCTCCCTATGCTGTTCCCGAACCATTTCAGTGGTGTTTCCATCAATTTCTGACCTTTTCCTGTGAACTAGACACCCTCCCCTCTTCAGAGCAGGGGGTGCCTGGTTTAATGCTCGGATTCTCCCATTGACTTCCATTGTGCTTGGGTGCTCGGTAGAGCACCCGAGCATCCCGAGGTGTTCTACTCGAGCACCCGAGCACTTTGGTGCCCAACTAACAGTAGTGGTGAGAGCTCACTACAGGCAGGGCAGGGGGAAGCTCTTATACAGTATATAAGGACAGTTATGTCCCTCCGCCAGTGTCCAAACATCACTTTTGTCAAAATGAATTAAGCCTGGATTCATGAGGTTTTTCACACTCCTCCGGTTGTTTCCGATGTATAGACTTCACCTTGCTTGTAGTGCCACATCTTGCCGCTGTTGCTGTTTGTTTGCCTAACTACCATCACGCTCGGGTTCGGTGTTCGGGTGATTTTATTATTTTTTGTTAAAACAGAATACTAAATAAAATGTCTATTGAGGGGTTAAAAACAAACAAGAAAACCTCACCTCATCCACTTGATCGCGCAGCCGGTATCTTCTTTTCTTCAGGACCTTCAAAAGGAACTGCGGTGACGTTACCGTGCTCACCACGTGGTGAGCGCAGTGACGTAACCGCAGGTCCTGCTGAATGATACTACATGTCTGAGGTTTAAAAAAGACAATCCTCCAGGACCTGCTGTGTTCCACGGGATCTCTGTTCCTGCGGCTCTCTATTCAAGGACCTTTGTCTCTCTGATGCTCCAGGTTTCTAGGTACCTATTCCAAAATCCTGTACGCCAGAAAGTTAACATTTTGTATTAGCTCTGTGTTCCTGATGCTCCATATGCCTGATAAGATGGCACCAGCTACTGGCAGTGTTTGACAGACGTGCACATCCAGACATGCTTGGGTCCAGAACTGGTCTACCACCAGGACAAAAGTTCAGACCTTTGCCTTAAAATGAAATCTTGATACATTGAACGCCAAAATAATAGAAATCGTATGCCTATCCTGATGCATAACTTTCTCCATGACTCATTTCAGTAAAAAAAAAAATAACTTCCATTGTATTGAATAATTCAAGTTAAAAGAAACCATTACCATGAATTATTTAATTCCACCCAGATTAATTCATCTGGACAATCCTCAAGCCAAGAATCATTATTCAAATGCAACCTTGTCAGATTTGTTCCTCAGGCACATCTCCTTAAAGTGGATGTCCACCACTGAACACCATTTTGTTTTTGTTCACCTAAATAGGTTAAAACCTGTCATCAAAAAAATGCAGTGCAGTCTGTAGGCAGCATGTTATAGAGCAGGAGGAGCTGAGCAGATGGATATATAGTTCTATGAGAAATGATTCAGCAATACTTGCAATTTGTACATTTAAATCCCTGCTCTTTCTGTGCTCAGGACTAGAAATTAGCTAATTGATTCTTACGGAAATGTAGCGGCGCATGCACAGTCACTGCTCTGGAAGCAAAGCCACTGCGCTTGCGCTGCTACTTGGGGCCGGCCCTGTCAATCAAGCAGAAGGGGGAGCTTCTTCATCAGCGGGGACAGCCCCTCACAAGTCAGGAACTCTTGATGAGACAAATTAATGCCTACTCAAGAGCCTTGTGGGCAGTCTTATCAGTGATTGACAGTCTTCCTTATGAGTGTGCCTACTGAGATGGCTGTTGGTCACTGAGAGAACCACCCACTAGATTATTAAAGGAGTTATTCCATGACTGATGTAAAAAATGAAAATCAGACATTAACTAGTACATGACAATATCTTTCTAACAAATAACCTATAACCAGACCTGAACCTCACATGGGTCCAGAGATCTCCAATTGACCTGAATTATCTTCAGCCTGACAGATTGAGGAGGGGGGGGGGGGGGGGTCCTTTCTGCTGCAGCTCTCTCTCTAATGCCACAGCTTCTAACAGAACATATTGCTAGTGACAGTTGAAGATTTTAACTGAGCATGCTCGACCAGCTGAGTGAGATGGACAAAAAAAAAGGAAAAGAACAAACAGCAGGTGGCGCTATACATATACATTTTATTGAATAGCTCACTGGCTATACTACATTTTTAATTACATGAAATTACAAAGTCATTCAGATCAGGGTTGAAAAATGTAGAATATGCTTTGTGACCCAACCCTTGTAAGTAAAGAAAGAGCAGAGATTTAAATGAATGTTTGCTAAAAAAAAAAGACATGAATCACACACTAGCTGTCACGCTTCGGTGTGGGAGGGAAACACCATACCGAGCATAGGAGGGAAGGAGGGAACAGGGAATCAGGCCTGAGAACTAGGAAAGGAAAATGGACACCTCCTAGTGAAAACCCTAACCAAAATCCTGACTGACTACCAGTATGAACAGACCCCAAAGGTAGGTGAGTTCATGCGCAGGAATACCTAGAGTCCTATCAAGCCCTATAGGACCCTGGTACTAATGGCAGGGACAAGACTACCTGTTCCTCCGAAAGGAAGGACGAACAGGAGTCTCCTTCAGGCCTAATACAAACAATAGGGAAATGCAACACACAGAACCCAAACAAAATACAAAAGGGAAAGGAAAGACTAAACTTCAAAGGAGCAATGGAAACACCTGGAACTCAGCCGAGATCCAGCCACAATCTATCCAAAAGGTCCAAACAGAAGCTATAAACCGCACAGCATTGTGGGAGAAGCAAGTATAAATAGAGAAGGTTAAATTACCCTAATAGCCACACCTGGGGAAAGAAAGTGTGACAAGCACCATAAACAACACAGACGTCATTTGATCCAAACAGAAAACATGTCAGATCAAACCACGTGTTGCAAGTCTGGTCGATCTCCTGCCACCTGTCGCAGGAACATCTGTGACACTAGCCTTGTGGCTGCGCCAACCGCCGCGTGATGTTGTACCAAATTGGTGTAGGAACACACTCAAAAGAGACCACTGCTTCGTGGTAAGTGGGACTATGCATTTTAACAAAAAAATATGCAAAGATCGTCATCTTTATAAATGATACTTGGCAGCAATCAATCAGTTCATAGCATGTGGATGTGCAACCCATGGCTTTTGTTTGTTTGATATGAAAGAATAAAGTTAAACTTTTGCTGAATATTTTTCCATAAACTCCATAGAATAAACATGAGTTTAACCCTTAGGATACCAGAGGTTTTTTAGTTTTTGCGTTTTTATTTTTCTTTCCTATCTTCTTTGAGCCATAAAGTTTTTATATTTCCGTTCACATAGCTGTATGAGGGCTTATTTTTTGCGGGACAAGTTGTAATTTGTAATGTCACCATTAATTATGGCAAACAATGTAATGGGAAGCGGTAAAAAAAATCAAAATGGGGTGGAATTGGAAAAAAAACGCAATTCCTCATAATACCCCATATGTATAGGTTTTTATGTCTAAATAGTGTAAAGATTTAAACTTTGAAAAAAAGAAATAACATTTTTTTACATCACCATATTCTGTCCACCATAACTTTTTTTTATAGTTATATCTACTGAACTGTGTGAGGGCTAATTTTTTGCAAGACAATCTGTAGTTTTTATTGATACCATTTTGGAGTGTAACTTTTTGATCACATTTTATTATATTTTTTTGGGTGTGAAAAGCATTGAAAAAATGGCAAATTGGCCATTTTGACCCTTTCTTTCATTATGCCATTCGCCGTATTGTAAAAATATTTAATATTTTAATAGTACGAGCGTTTTTGGTCGCAATGATACCCATGAAGTTTATATTTTCTGTTATTATTTTTTTATTATTATACGGAAAGGGGGGTGATTTAAACTGATATTTTTTACATTTTTTATATATTTTTTAACAGTTTTTTAACTTTTTTTTAATGAATTGAATCAATTTATTTTTTATTTTTATTTTGAACAATCATGGATTTTTAAAATGCATTTATTACTAACTATTGCTTATTTCTTATTTTGGCCTGATACCTGGTGGCCAAAATAGGAATTGCAGTTTGGATTCCCTCTGCCTCTTCAGTGAGGCTGAGCGCATTCAAATCAATCGCCGTCATCCTCACTGGTCTTAGAGGATGCCGGTATTTAGATGCCGTGATCTCACTTGATCATGGCATCTAAAGGCTTTAATTACCGCGATTGGCATTATTGCCGGTCGCGATAATTAGCCGCAGGTCTCTGCTGTTTCCAACAGCAGAGACCTGACAGCCATGATGCCCACTGCACGTGGGAGCGGGAGCCATGTTTGCCTATCGCTCCAGCACTGTATATGTATGGCACTAGTAACAAAAGGATTAAAGACATTTAAAGGGGTATCCCCTTAGAAATCAATGGAGGTTGGCCGCGCATGCATGCTGCCCTCCTTCGCTTTGCTGTCTCAGTTTATGAAATAGGTGTGGGTCCCAAAGGTGGGACCAGCATCTATCAGACAATCAGGGCATATCCTAGCGATATGCCCCCATTGTCTTATATGGGAATACCCTTTAAAGATAACACTCTGTTGCTTGAAGCTGCCATTAGAGAAAGCTTAGGAACTTACTACATACTGTTATACATTGAACTACATAATTAGACAAAATCTCTTAACTGTTTCAGAGCCAGAGCTTCCTCTAGTGATTGGCACACAGTACTACATGCTGGAGAGCTCACTAGTGGTCAGTATGCCATATTATACATTGGAGCTCCCTCTTGTGGACAGCATGGTGGTTGCCAGCATTCACAGTTTACAGACGGAATCCATGGCCAGTGGTGGACACTGAGCCAGGGTGTTCTGGTAAGGATTCAGGGTGTTTGGGGTTTCCTAGTGCCCACAAGGTTATGGCATTTTGGAAATTGTTTTAGAAAGTGTCCAACAAATTTAAGTGGGGTTGTGGAATTGGTAGTCCATATAAACATTGGGAGCATGATAGACTCTGCTTATCGAGAACATTGCCAGTGTTAAACCCTAACTGGTGAAAATTAATCGATTATGTCACGCCAGGTTCATGACAAGCACTTGCTATGATGGGAAAATTCCTTTTGGTCCCAGCCCCATACATGTGCGGTGGAAGGAGACGTTTTAAATATGGAGCCCACTCGCAAGTACAACGGGTGGCGTAGATGCCGAGTCTTTACTGTTTCAAACGGCAGAGGTCTGGGACTAATGTCTGCGACCAGCAATAACGCAGATTGCAGACATTTAACCTGTATCTAACTGCTGAAAAACCAGAAGTGCACACTTAGAGATCAGGAAGGGCTCCCCCACATGGTGATCGGGGGAGCCATTCCTTCGATCTGATGCGCTGGGCCTCTCTGAAGAGATCCAGAGTATCAAAGCTATAGTTCCTATCGAGGTCTGCAGGTGGCAGGGCTCCATAGGATACAGTGGACTAGCTAAAAAAGATTGGGCCCCACAGCAAATTTTATGCAAACCCCCACTCCTGTGGCTAGTCAAGATCGCTCTCTCAGACGAGGTCCGGCAGCCACTCAGTCCATTTCTTACAGTGTCTCTGTATATAATCTCATTTTATTCTATAATACTGTTGAGTGGGCCCTGAAAACAACATCTTTTTGTCCTCCTCCTGGGTGGGCCCTTTCTAAGTTCAGGCACCAAAGCAGCCGCTTCTGCTGATTCCACTAGCCAAGCCCCTGATAGGATAACTGCAATTGGAGCTTACATTGTAGACGCACACGTCACTTAATCTGTGCAGGTCAATGCGCCAGAACTGAAATCTACACCAGCGTAGATTATAATGAATGGGCCAGGCTGACAATGCCAGGCCCCGCTCCCCACCGGGCTCTTTACACTTTTTTGAAAAATGGCAAGTGGGCAGGAACCAAACTTCTCCCCTCCTTCCCCCCATGTTGCAGAATTTTCCACAAGCAGTGAATGTGCCAAAATGTGCAACTTTTAGATGCCAGTTTTCTGGCGTACAGGGGATGATAAAAAACCTGGACATATTGCATGTGAATTTTAGCTATTGCATTGCAGATATGGCACGGTGTGTATTTGAATTTCTGCAGTATGTGCTCACAACCTAATAATTTGCTTACAGTGCCCACTACTGTCCGTAGGTGATAATACAAGGGAAATATAAAGCAATATCTTTTTTTATGATTTATTCAGTATGATATAGTGTATTTTATTGCTTGTATTGCAGAGATAGTGAGTAGGGATGAGCGAATCAACTTCGGATTAAACATCCAAATTCAATTTGGAATGAGTGAGTGAGAGCTCCGTACAGAGTGAGAGCTCCGTACAGAGTGAGAGCTCCGTACAGAGTGAGAGCTCCGTACAGAGTGAGAGCTCCGTACAGAGTGAGAGCTCCGTAAAGTGAGAGCTCCGTACAGAGTGAGAGCTCCGCAAACTGAGAGCTCCGTAAAGTGAGAGCTCCGTACAGAGTGAGAGCTCCGTAAAATGAGAGCTCCGTACAGAGTGAGAGCTCCGTACAGAGTGAGAGCTCCGTACAGAGTGAGAGCTCCGTACAGAGTGAGAGCTCCGTACAGAGTGAGAGCTCCGTAAAGTGAGAGCTCCGTACAGAGTGAGAGCTCCGTAAAGAGTGAGAGCTCCGTACAGAGTGAGAGCTCCGTACAGAGTGAGAGCTCCGTACAGAGTGAGAGCTCCGTAAAGTGAGAGCTCCGTACAGAGTGAGAGCTCCGCAAACTGAGAGCTCCGTAAAGTGAGAGCTCCGTACAGAGTGAGAGCTCCGTAAAATGAGAGCTCCGTACAGAGTGAGAGCTCCGTAAAGTGAGAGCTCCGTACAGAGTGAGAGCTCCGTAAAGTGAGAGCTCCGTACAGAGTGAGAGCTCCGTAAAGTGAGAGCTCCGTAAAGTGAGAGCTCCGTACAGAGTGAGAGCTCCGTAAAGTGAGAGTTCCGTACAGAGTGAGAGCTCAGTACAGTATTAGAATGTATTGGCTCCTATGAGCCGAAGTTATTACTTTGTGAAGTCTCGCGAGACTTCGGGTAGTGCCTTCAGAAAATAATTTCTACTGTAAAAAAAAAACCTTTTACCGAACTCTGGTTTAGTTCCAAGGTACTTACAGTATTCTAACAAAGTTTTATGTAAATCGACTTCGGATGCTTCATCCAAGGTTGATTCGCTCATCCGTAATAGTGAGCTGTTGCTTGTTTCGTAAAACACTGTATGAATATTATAACATCGCACACATTATGTAAGGAGCTGCAGAGCTGACATTCCCTTGAGAGTTGCAGTTTGAGGCTGGTAAGTACACTCTGTTATATTGCTGTTGTGTCCTGCATTTTCCTCTATAAGGCTACTTTCACACCAGCGGTTGTATAATCTTTAAAATAGCCATGATGGATGCATCATGAACACCATTGAAAGTCAATTGGGGACAGATCCGTTTTCTATTGTGTCCGAGAAAACTGATCCGTCCCCATTGACTTACATTGTGAGTCATGACGGATCCTTCTTGCTCCCTATCACGCTGCTTGCAGCCTTATTCTGTCCGCGATGTGGACGCAACCAAACAGAACGCAATGCATTCTGGTGCATTCCGTTTCGTTCAGTTCAGTTTTGTCTCCATTGACAATGAATCGGGACAAAACGGAAGCGTTTTCCCCTCCACTGAGATCCTATGACGGATCTCAATAGCGGAAAGGGAAAGTGCAGATGTGAAAGTAGCCTAATTGTGTCTGGATTTACATTATGTATGAACTGCCTTTCATGAGCCACCGTCCATCCATCTGTCCATTTATTTCTTGGCTTCTGTTATCACTTACTACTTTATTTAGTTTCCAGGAGCGATTGGGACATTTACCTTACACAGAATTGCTTAAAGGGAATCCATCACCAGTTTTCTACTCCGTTACCTCCTAAGGCCTCTTTCACACGAGCGTGACGGATTGGCCCTGGATGCGTTCAGGGTGCATTCAGTGAAACTCACACCATTTTGCAAGCAATTTCAGTCAGTTTTGTCTGCGATTGCGTTTAGTTATTCAGTTTTTTTCACGCGGGTGCAATGCATGTTGATGCGTTTTTCACGTGCGTGATAAAAAAACGGAAGGATTACAAACAACATCTCTTAGGCCTCTTTCACACGAGCGTCGCGTGTGAGAGCCGGATAGGATGCGGGTGCGTCGCGGGAAAATGCACGATTTTTCCACGCGAGTGCAAAGCGTTTTAATGCGTTTTGCACGCGCATGAGAAAAATCGGCATGTTTGGTACCCATACCCGAACCCGGACTTCTTCACAGAAGTTCAGGTTTGGGTTAGGTGTTGTGTAGATTTTATTATTTTCTCTTATAACATGTTATAAGGGAAAATAATTGCATTCTTAATACAGAATGCTAAGTAAATTAGAGATGGAGGGGTTAAAAAAATTAAATTAAATTAAACTCGCCTCATCCACTTGTTCGTGCAGCCCGGCTGTTCTTCTTTCTTCTTCTTTGATGACCTGGGAGGGAAAGGACCTTTGGTGACGTCACTGCGGACATCCTCGGTAAAGGCCTCTGAGGAGAGAGGGCAGCCTCCCGTAGCTCCAAGTTAAGAATCTCGCTGATGGCCTTCTCCGCCTCAAAGGGGGATCGAAAAGTAACTGTGCTTCCCTGGGCACTGTGAATCTTCAGCACCGCCAGAAACATACGTTGAAAGCGAATGTTCTGATGATAAAGCTTGGTGCAAATAGGGCTGAAAGCCTTACGTTTTTTCACAACATCTGTCGAAAAGTCCTCAAATAGCAGAATTCTGTGGCCTCTAAGGGTAATCGGGTGCTGCCTCCTGCGAAAGCTGCGAAGCATGGCCACCTTATCATTAAAGTCCAAGAGTTTAAATATAACTTGGCGCAGTCTTCCATCCCCATTGCGAGGAGACGTTGCAGTAGTATCCTTGGTCAGGACTTTGTCCGGACCTACCCTGTGGGCGCGTTCCACCCTGCAGAAAAAATTTAGACCAAGGGCTTCTGGCAGTTCTCGCAAATCCAGGAGCTCTGGTTGTTTGATGGATTCAGGTAATCCCACCACCCTCAGGTTATTGCGGCGGGACCTATTCTCTAGGTCATCAACCTTGGAGCGCAAGTAATCCACAGCATGCTGTTGCGATTGAATAACTGAGTCAGAGTCCCCAACTTGTTGCTGGAGAGAGCACAGCTCCCTTTCCAAGTTTCCCACTTGAAGGCTGGTCTGGCTGACCTCTTCTCTCAGAGAATTAAAAGAGGCCATTATGGTGGTCTCCGATGTCTTTTGGCTATCCGGCATAATGCGCAGCTCCACCTCTATGGCCAGCTTTTTGTAATCCAAAGGGTCAGGGCTTCCCAGTAGAGTCACAGCGCCCAGGGAATTCTGAGAGCTCTCCTCTTGAAACAGCAGCGGCTGGCTGTCCGCCATCTTTGCCGAGTCCCGAAAGGCTGTCTGGTGCGCACCTGTGGATTTCTGACCGCTCCGCAAGAAGTAGCAGTCCATCGACATCAAGGAGTAGGTAAGTAATGTCCCTTGGTGGTTTCAGTCGTCTCCCCATGCCACAAAATGATCAGCAGAGTCGGTGGTAAGAGGGAGCTCCGAGCGCTGCTACTTCCGTTATTAACGGATACAAGCGTTTACATTATCGGTGTGGATCCGTCTGTCCAGATACAAGACGGATCCGCACAAAACGTGAGTGTGAAAGTAGCCTAAGCTGCAGTCACTGATCATAGTAATGCCCACATGGAGCTAAGCTGCAGTGTAAAGCATAACAAACAATGTGTCACTACATCAGTGCACAAAGCTGACACACAGACCCTTACTGTACCTGAGTGCACAGAGCAGGGCATGGGGGCATTACACTGTGTGTCAGGGGTGAGTAGTGGGCAGAGTTAGGGGGCCTAATTCAGATTCCTGCTATGGGGCCCAATGATTTCAATGTACGCCCCTGCTCTACACTGTCAAATACAAGTTGCTTGCAGAGAAATGAAGTCCCGATTCCCATGACACAGTACACTAAGACTTCCCTGCTGGGTGCTAGGCAAGATAGCAGATCGTCCATGTACAAAACACTTGTTGAAAAGATATCACAAAATGGCGGTATGATTAAGATGGTGGTTCAATTGTTCAATCTTGTCATTCAACATAAAATGGTGGATATATTTCTCTCTTGAGTATCTGTACTCTCCACTTTAAGTTATTTAAGCACTTTATGATCTCTCTGAGAGGTATATCTGAGGTCTAACTAATAGTTCTCTTGCTGAATTTGGTCGCAATTTGCAGTATGCAGTTAGCAGTAACTATTGGCAGATTGGTTCAGTATGATCTGGTATGGTTGTATGCAATTGGGATTGCAATATGGAATTTGAATTTGGATTGTGAACTTTCTAGTTTGCAATTGGTTTGAAATGTGGTGTAACTGTAAGTAAAAAAAATAAAAATAAAAATAAAATAAAAATAAAATAAAAATAAATAAAATAAAGTGGCTATGGGAGGAAAAGCTCAAAAAACCCAAACACTGTACCGTGTTTATAACCGGAGGAGCAATTCCTCTGCATGTGATCCGTTGCTAACGGCAACCCCCAGCAAAAATGCATACAATGGAGGATGTCGGCAGCGGACCACATGCACCACAATGGCATCCTACACAAGATGGGATAATGTGTGGATGCGAATATAAAAATACATAAATCACTGCGAAATGTGCACCTATTGCAGTTGTTTAAGGACCTGTAAGTAAACACATATACAGTACAGACCAAAAGTTTGGACACACCTTCTCATTCAAAGAGTTTTCTTTATTTTCATGACTATGAAAATTGTAGACTCACACTGAAGGCATAGAAACTATGAATTAACACATGTGGAATTATATACATAACAAAAAAGTGTGAAACAACTGAAAATATGTCATATTCTAGGTTCTTCAAAGTAGCCACCTTTTGCTTTGATTACTGCTTTGCACACTCTTGGCATTCTCTTGATGAGCTTCAAGAGGTAGTCACCTGAAATGGTTTTCACTTCACAGGTGTGCCCTGTCAGGTTTAATAAGTGGGATTTCTTGCCTTATAAATGGGGTTGGGACCATCAGTTGCGCTGTGGAGAAGTCAGGTGGATACACAGCGAGTGGCCATCATTACTTTAAGAAATGAAGGTCAGTCAGTCTGAAAAATTGGGAAAACTTTGAAAGTGTCCCCAAGTGCAGTCACAAAAACCATCAAGCGCTACAAAGAAACTGGCTCACATGCAGACCGCCCCAGGAAAGGAAGACCAAGAGTCACCTCTGCTGCGGAGGATAAGTTCATCCGAGTCACCAGCCTCAGAAATCGCAGGTTAACAGCAGCTCAGATTAGAGACCAGGTCAATGCCACACAGAGTTCTAGCAGCAGACACATCTCTAGAACAACTGTTAAGAGGAGACTGTGTGAATCAGGCCTTCATGGTAGAATATCTGCTAGGAAACCACTGCTAAGGACAGGCAACAAGCAGAAGAGACTTGTTTGGGCTAAAGAACACAAGGAATGGACATTAGACCAGTGGAAATCTGTGCTTTGGTCTGATGAGTTCAAATTTGAGATCTTTGGTTCCAACAACAGTGTCTTTGTCATGCCCGGCTCTGACTATGTGCGGAGGTCGGCCAGAATAGCAGCACGTCTTTAGTGTTTGTTTTGGAGTCGTGCTGGATCCACCTCCCATCAGGTGCTCTGGGTGGGGTCATTAGTTTAAATGGCTCTCATTTCCAGTGCTCTGAGCGGGTTATAGAAATAAGTCTGGCCTAGGAAGCAAGCAAGCAAGGAAGGTTTTCTGTCCCAGCTCTGTTAAGATAAGTGTGGTTTCTGTTCTTGTTGTTTGCTGTTTTAGTTGTGTTGATATCTTCTCTCCCATCCAGGTTCTGTGTGAGCAGGCTGCTCCTATTTCCCCTTTTCACCATCTCAGGGAAGTTAGGGTGTATTAGCCTAGGCACGAGGACACAGCATTCCTACCACTAAGGTCTGCCTGTGGGCTGAGCAGTGCAGGGAGAGCGGTCAGGGATTAGCTAGGTGACCCTTCCCCTGTTTCTCGCTCAGAGCCTGGTTGTTGGTTTTTCTGTGTGTCTGAGTGCTTAGGCTAATTCACCCTAACTTCCCTGAGATGGTGAAAAGGGGAAATAGGAGCAGCCTGCTCGCACAGAACCTGGATGGGAGAGAAGATATCAACACAACTAAAACAGCAAACAACAAGAACAGAAACCACACTTATCTTAACAGAGCTGGGACAGAAAACCTTCCTTGCTTGCTTCCTAGGCCAGACTTATTTCTATAACCCGCTCAGAGCACTGGAAATGAGAGCCATTTAAACTAATGACCCCATCCAGTGCACCTGATGGGAGGTGGATCCAGCACAACTTCAAAACAAACACTAAAGACGTGCTGCTATTCTGGCTGACCTCCGCACATAGTCAGAGCCGGGCATGACAGTCTTTGTGCGACGCAGAAAAGGTGAACGGATGGACTCTACATGCCTGGTTCCCACCGTGAAGCATGGAGGAGGAGGTGTGATGGTGTGGGGGTGCATTGCTGGTGACACTGTTGGGGATTTATTCAAAATTGAAGGCATACTGAACCAGCATGGCTACCACAGCATCTTGCAGCGGCATGCTATTCCATCCGGTTTGCGTTTAGTTGGACCATCATTTATTTTTCAACAGGACAATGACCCCAAACACACCTCCAGGCTGTGTAAGGGCTATTTGACCATGAAGGAGAGTGATGGGGTGCTGCGCCAGATGACCTGGCCTCCACAGTCACCGGACCTGAACCCAATTGAGATGGTTTGGGGTGAGTTGGACCGCAGAGTGAAGGCAAAAGGGCCAACAAGTGCTAAGCATCTCTGGGAACGCCTTCAAGACTGTTGGAAGACCATTTCAGGTGACTACCTCTTGAAGCTCATCAAGAGAATGCCAAGAGTGTGCAAAGCAGTAATCAAAGCAAAAGGTGGCTACTTTGAAGAACCTAGAATATGACATTTTCAGTTGTTTCACACTTTTTTGTTATGTATATAATTCCACATGTGTTAATTCATAGTTTCTATGCCTTCAGTGTGAATCTACAATTTTCATAGTCATGAAAATAAAGAAAACTCTTTGAATGAGAAGGTGTGTCCAAACTTTTGGTCTGTACTGTATAACTGGTTCAGTATACAGTTCTAATCACTATATTAACAATAAGAACATTTTTTAGCTGTTTTAAATTCCTATTTTGGCCTCTCTGCTTCCATAGAACACAGCTCTTAGTGGAGTGAATGTCTATTCAGCTTCTTTCTCTGGTGAATAATGATTCTAGCAGCTCCTGATAGGGAATTTCCCACACAACCTGTGTGTGAGGCTGGCTGTAATTGGTCAAAACTCCTGGGCTGTGTGAGGCTGGCTAGGATTGGTCAAGTCTCTTGCCCAGCAACAACAGTTTAACCCTATGCTTTCTGTTGTTTCTGCTGTGTCATTGTCACAACCAGACAGCTGAGAAGCTCTGACAGAAGCCTTTCAGAACCTCCTTCTTGAGTTTTCTTTGTTTTGAATTTCAGTTCCTCATCTCGTTAGCCTCTCTCAGCTGTAATGTAGTTGGACTGATTGCATCCCTTTAAATTCCTTCCCATAATGCATTAGTGTGCGGCTTATACAACTTCCTCGAATGTGTGTGCATGCTGATCCTATTTTCCAGCCTTCTACAAGATAAGTGCAGGACATTTATTTGTGATTTTCTGTTTCCTGGATCCCAGGTGACCCTGACTCCCTCCGTGTCTAGTGTAGGGAGCCGGTGGTCGTGTCCCCTCACTATTGTAGGGTGTTCAGGTGGTATATAGTCGAGGTACGTGGATATGCGATCATCCACCATTGGGATTTTCGCATAGGCTGAGCAAGCAGGGAGAGTGCCAGGTCTTATGCAGGGGTCTCCCTTTTGTTCCTTAGTTTTGGATCCAGTGAGTCATAAATTCATGTTGCATTGTCTTGTTTCCTGTACACCTTCCGTGACATTATAAGCCGCCCAAAACCGTCTCAAGCATGGATCCGGTTTCACTTTTGACTGAACGCTTCCAGGGTCTTTCATTGGAGGTAGCTGATCTCCGTAAGACTCTTTCTCAGTTTCTAGTGACCGGTTGAGCTTGCGTTCATGGAGATTGTTCTGAGCCTAAGATCTCGCTCCCGGATACGTTCTCCGGGGGTAGTGAGAATTTTGTGCGTTTCAGAGAGGCTTGCAAACTCCATTTTCGCCTTCTTCCCCATTCCTCTGGTGATGAGGAACGGAGGGTGGGGATCATTATATCGCTGCTCAGGGGTAACGCTCAGTCGTGGGCCTTTTCGCTGCCGGTGGGGGCACGGCCCCTCCATTCAGTGGATGATTTCTTTTTAGCCCTGGGTCAGATATATGATGATCCGGATCGTGTTGCTTTGGCTGAGTCTAGACTACGTCTGTTATGCCAGGGTAAACAATCCGCAGAGATATACTGCTCAGAATTTCGGAGATGGGCAGCTGATACTGGTTGGAATGATGCTGCACTCCGAAGTCAATTTTGCCATGGTCTTTCAGAGGGATTGAAAGATGCATTTGCCTTTCATGAGAGGCCTATCTCCTTGGACTGTGCTATGTCTCAGGCCGTTCGTATTGACAGGCGTCTTAGAGAGAGAGGAGAGATCTCTCGTTCCTGTCATACTCAGTCCCAGGACAGTGCAGCGGTCTCTTTCTGTGCGCAGGGGTCTCTGTCAGAAGTCGCTGTCAGCCCCTTCTGAGCAGGAGCCCATGCAGCTGTGGTTGATTGCCTCTGACAATAGAAGATTCAGCCCGCATGGGAAGGTTTGTTTTTGTTGTGGAGGTATAAATCATTTGGCAAATGTTTGCCCCTCTAGGAGATTCAGGCAGTTTTCTGGGAGTAATAAAGAAACAAAAAGGAAAAAATCTTTTAAAAATGTTCCATCTGTTACTATTGGCAGGGTTGAGGCGGAAATTGAAGGTTTTCCGTTTGCTTGTAGTTCCCGTTTTGTCCTGCCTGCCAGTGTGGCGCTAGAGAGCAAGAACATTTTTTGTGAGATTTTTGTAGATAGTGGAGCAGCTGTCAATCTCATTGATAATCATTTTGCGATAACTCATGGTTTCCAGGTGTGCACTTTGGGAAAGGATATTCCTGTTTTTGCTATTGATTCCGCTCCACTTTCTCCGAAATCATTAAAGGGCATAGTTCACAATATCCGTTTAATTGTGAGTGATGCTCATGTTGAGGATGTGTCATGTTTCGTCCTTAGCGGATTACCTACTCCTCTTGTGTTGGGGCTACCCTGGCTCACTAAACATAACCCCACCATTGATTGGCAAGCGAGGCAAATAAATGGTTGGAGTGACTTTTGCAGAGAGAATTCCCTCACGACATCTATTTCTGAGGTTTCTACTAAGACTGTACCACTTTTTCTCTCTGAATTTTCGGATGTCTTCTCTGAGAGTGGAGTTCAGGATTTGCCCCTGCACAGGGAGTACGATTGCCCTATTAATCTCATCCCAGGCGCCAAGCTCCCTAAATCTCGTTTATACAATCTTTCCCAACCTGAAAGGGTCGCTATGCGTGCTTATATCTCTGAGAGTCTGAGAAAATGACACATACGACCCTCGAAGTCACCTGTCGCCGCTGTTTTTTTCTTTAAGAAAAAAGATGGTTCTTTAAGACCTTGTCTGGATTTCAGGGAGCTGAACAGTATCACTATTCGTGACCCTTATCCGCTTCCTCTGATCCCGGACCTGTTTAACCAGATTGTTGGGGCTAAAGTCTTTTCCAAATTAGATCTAAGAGGGGCATACAACCTGGTCAGGGTCAGAGAAGGAGACGAATGGAAGACGGCCTTCAATACCCCTGAGGGCCATTTTGAGAATTTGGTTATGCCTTTTGGTTTGATGAATGCCCCAGCCGTTTTTCAGCATTTCGTGAACAGCATTTTTTTATCATTTAATGGGAAAATTTAGTGTATTTGGATGAGATTTTGATTTTTTCTCCCGATTTCAAAACTCATAAGGAACACTTACGTCAGGTCTTGCTCATTCTGCGGGAGAATAAATTATATGCGAAACTGGAAAAATGTGTGTTTGCGGTTCCAGAAATTCAATTTCTGGGGTTTCTTCTCTCCGCTTCTGGTTTTCGCATGGACCCCGAGAAGGTCCGCGCTGTGCTTGAGTGGGAGCTTCCTGAGAATCAGAAGGCGCTGATGCGTTTTTTGGGCTTTGCCAATTATTACAGGAAGTTTATTTTGAATTATTCCTCTATTGTTAAACCACTCACTGATATGACCAGAAAGGGGGTAGATTTTTCTTCCTGGTCGGTAGAGGCGCGTAAGGCCTTTTCTAATATCAAGGAGAGTTTTGCTTCCGCTCCCATCTTGGTACAACCTGATATTTCTCTACCCTTCATAGTTGAGGTTGATGCTTCTGAGGTGGGTGTGGGTGCGGTCTTGTCTCAGGGTTCCTCTCCTGCCAAATGGCGACCGTGTGCCTTTTTCTCGAAGAAACTCTCCTCCGCAGAGAGAGATTACGATGTGGGAGATAGGGAATTGTTAGCCATCAAGTTGGCTTTTGAGGAATGGCGCCATTGGCTAGAGGGAGCCAGACACCCTATTACCGTGTTTACTGACCATAAAAATCTGGCCTACTTGGAGTCAGCCAAGCGTCTGAACCCGAGACAGGCCAGATGGTCTTTGTTCTTTTCAAGGTTTAATTTTGTTGTCACGTTCCGCCCTGGGGTTAAGAATGTGAAGGCAGATGCCCTGTCACGTTGTTTTCCGGGAGGTGGGAATTTTGAAGACCCGGGTCCCATTTTGGCTGAAGGTGTGGTGGTCTCTGCTCTTTTTCCTGAATTGGAGGCAGAGGTGCAGGCAGCCCAGTCAGAGGCTCCTGATCTTTGTCCTCCTGGGAGGTTGTTTGTGCCTCTCGCTTTAAGACACAAGATTTTTAAGGAACACCACGATACGGTCCTTGCTGGGCACCCGGGGGCAAGAGCCACAGTGGATCTCATCGCTCGGAGATTCTGGTGGCCTGCGCTTCGTAAGTCGGTTGAGGGTTTTGTGGCAGCCTGCGAGACTTGCGCTCGTGCCAAAGTCCCTCATTCACGGCCATCAGGTCCTCTCCTTCCCTTACCCATTCCTTCCTGTCCTTGGACACATCTGTCCATGGACTTCATAACGGACCTGCCTCATTCCTCGGGGAAGACTGATTCTGGTGGTGGTGGACCGTTTTAGCAAAATGGTGCATTTCATCCCTTTTCCTGGTTTGCCCAATGCTAACACGCTGGCGCAGGCATTTATTGATCACATTGTCAAATTGCATGGTATTCCTTCAGACATAGTCTCTGATAGGGGCCCGCAGTTTGTTTCCAGATTCTGGAAGGCTTTCTGTTCTCGCTTGGGGGTTCGGTTGTCATTCTCTTCTGCTTTCCACCCGCAGTCGAATGGCCAGACAGAGCGCGTCAATCAGAATCTGGAGACATACCTGTGCTGTTTTGTGGCGGAGAATCAGGAGGATTGGTGTTCTTTTTTGTCCCTTGCTGAGTTTGCTTTAAATAACCGTCGTCAGGAGTCCTCTGATAAGTCACCATTTTTTGGTGCATATGGGTTTCATCCGCAGTTTGGGACTTTCTCGGGAGAGGGGTCTTCTGGTTTATCTGATGAGGACAGATTCTCCTCGTCTTTGTCTTCTATTTGGCAAAAGATTCAGGATAATCTAAAGAGCATGAGTGAGAGATATAAGCGTGTGGCAGATAAGAGACGTGTGCCTGATCCGGACCTGAATGTTGGTGATCTGGTGTGGTTGTCTACCAAGAATATCAAATTGAAGGTTCCCTCCTGGAAGTTGGGTCCTAGGTTTATTGGGCCTTACAAAATCCTGTCTGTCATCAATCCTGTTGCCTACCGTCTTGATCTTCCTCAGACTTGGAAGATCCATAATGTTTTTCATAAGTCCTTATTGAAACCTTATGTTCAACCCATTGTACCCTCGCCTTTGCCTCCTCCTCCGATTATGGTTGACGGAAATCTTGAATTTCAGGTCTCTAGGATTGTGGATTCTCGTCTTGTCCGCGGTTCTCTCCAGTACCTCATTCATTGGGAGGGTTATGGTCCTGAGGAGAGGATGTGGGTCCCAGTGACGGACATTAAGGCCACTCGTCTCATCAGGGCTTTCCATAGGTCCCATCCTGAGAAGGTGGGCTCTGAGTGTCCGGAGTCCACTCGTAGAGGGAGGGGTACTGTCACAACCAGACAGCTGAGAAGCTCTGACAGAAGCCTTTCAGAACCTCCTCCTTGAGTTTTCTTTGTTTTGAATTTCAGTTCCTCATCTCGTTAGCCTCTCTCAGCTGTAATGTAGTTGGACTGATTGCATCCCTTTAAATTCCTCCCCATACAGCATTAGTGTGCGGCTTATACAACTTCCTGGAGTGTGTGTGCATGCTGATCCTATTTTCAGCCTTCTACAAGATAAGTGCTGTACATTTATTTGTGATTTTCTGTTTGCTGGATGCCAGGTGAGGTTACTCCCTCGGTGTCTAGTGTAGGGAGCCGGTGGTCGTGTCCCCTCACTATTGTACGGTGTTCAGGTGGTATATAGTCGAGGTACGTGGATATGCGATCATCCACTATTGGGATTTTCGCATAGGCTGACCAAGCAGGGAGAGTGCCAGGTCTTATTCAGGGGTCTCCCTTGTGTTCCTTAGTTTTGGATCCAGTGAGTCATATATTCATTTTGCATTGTCTTGTTTCCTGTACAACTTCCGTGACAGTCATTGAGCTTACCTCACATTAATATAATGAATCTTAAAGGCATATTATGTTTTCTGTTAACACTATATATAACAGTTATATGGCATCCAAACATGAAGTCACTGTAATTAACTCTGCTTTTGTCTTAAACACACAAACATAGGAACTATAATAAAGATTATTGGCAGATTTATCTGTATAAACATATAAGCTATATTAGCAACCTAGGACAGGTCTTAGCTGGCCAGCTACACTCCCACCAAAATTACCTAGATTTCTATGTTCTCAGTGGTAGGACTTGAACATGAATTTGGGGAATTTCCCATCAGGTTCTTAACTTCCAAGTGTCTTTTATCACTCTCAAGTAGAACTACTAACTTCTGTATAGGACGTTCCAACTTGAGTGGAGTAGTGAGACGTTTTCCTTTTTTGTCAAGTTTTGAGTCTCCTATTTGTAACAACGCTCTTCTTACTAGTTTGTCTTCATCCTTTTGAACTTCTAGAACTTTGGCCAATTCCCATTGATTTCTAGGTAAATCTTCTTCTTTTACTAACACTATGTCACCAACTTAGACATTTCTTCTGGGTGTTTGCCATTTACTTCTTAGCATCAGATTGGCTAAGTACTCTTTTCTCCATCTATTCCAAAACTGATCTGATAGATATTGAACTCTTTGCCATCTCCTTTTAGCATATAAAAATTCTTTGGTGAACTTGCCAGGTGGTGGCTGTATGTAATCAGACTTAGGGTCCATTCACACATCCGCAATTCTTAACCGCATTTTGCGGAACGGAATTGCGGACCCATACATTTCTATGGGGCCGCACGACGTGCGGCCCCGATCGGAATTGCGGACCCGCACTTCCGGGTCCGCAATTCCGATCCTGAAAAAAATAGAACATGTCCTATTTTTGTCCTCAATAGCGGACAAGAATAGGCATATTCTCTTAGTGCCGGCAATGTGCGATCCGCAAAATTCAGAACGCACATTGCCGCTGTCTGTGTTTTGCGGATCCACGGATCCGCAAAACACACACGGATGTGTGAATAGACCCTTAAGGTGAAGTAGATGGTTGGGAGTTAAAGGGTCCAAACTTGTTGGATCGTTGATATTATCAACTGTAAGTGGATGACTTAACAATAGACATTACTTCATAGAATAGGGTCCAAAGTGAAGCATTATCTAGTCTTCCGGCATTCTTTTTCAACACTGAACTTAACACATTTCTTTCAGTTCTGATTTGTCTTTCCCAAACTCCTTCTGTATGGCTTGCATGTGGAGCATTCATCTGAAAATCACACTGTTTCTCTAACAAATACTCAGTTACTTTTTCTTTATCGATCTCTTTTAGAGCTTTCTTCAATTCATTCTTTGCTCCGACAAAATTAGATCCTTGGTCAGATCCAAGCTCTCTGACAGTACCTCTAATGGCTATGAAACATCTCAAGGCGTTGATGAATGCATCAGTTGACATATCCTCTAATATTTCCAGGTGAATTGCTCTGGAGCTCAGACATGTAAATATTATTACATATCTCTTGTACAAACCGGATTCCAAAAAAGTTGGGACACTATACAAATCGTGAATAAAAACTGAATGCAATGATGTGGAGGTGCCAACTTCTAATATTTTATTCAGAATAGAACATAAATCACGGAACAAAAGTTTAAACTGAGAAAATGTACCATTTTAAGGGAAAAATATGTTGAATCAGAATTTCATGGTGTCAACAAATTCCCAAAAAGTTGGGACAAGGCCATTTTCACCACTGTGTGGCATCTCCCCTTCTTCTTACAACACTCAACAGACGTCTGGGGACCGAGGAGACCAGTTTCTCAAGTTTAGAAATAGGAATGCTCTCCCATTCTTGTCTAATACAGGCCTCTAACTGTTCAATCATCTTGGGCCTTCTTTGTTGCACCTTCCTCTTTATGATGCACCAAATGTTCTCTATAGCTGAAAGATCTGGACTGCAGACTGGCCATTTCAGTACCCGGATCCTTCTCCTACGCAGCCATGATGTTGTGATTGATGCAGAATGTGGTCTGGCATTATCTTGGAAAAAATGCAGGGTCTACCCTGAAAGAGATGACGTCTGGATGGGAGCATATGTTGTTCTAGAACCTGAATATATTTTTCTGCATTGATGGTGCCTTTCCAGACATGCAAGCTGCCCATGCCACACGCACTCATGCAACCCCATACCATCAGAGATGCAGGCTTCTGAACTGAGCGTTGATAACGACTTGGGTTGTCCTTGTCCTCTTTGGTCCGGATGACATGGCGTCCCAGATTCGTCTGACCACAGAACAGTCTTCCATTTTTCCACACTCCATTTTAAATGATCCCTGGCCCAGTGAAAATGCCTGAGCTTGTGGACCTTGCTTAGAAATGGCTTCTTCTTTGCACTGTAGAGTTTCAGCTCGCAACGGCGGATGGCACGGTGGATTGTGTTCACTGACAATGGTTTCTGGAAGTATTCCTGAGCCCATTCTGTGATTTCCTTTACAGTAGTATTCCTGTTTGTGGTGCAGTGTCGTTTAAGGGCCCAGAGATCATGGGCATCCAGTATGGTTTTACGGCCTTGACCCTTACGCACAGAGATTGTTCCAGATTCTCTGAATCTTCGGATGATGTTATGCACAGTTAATGATGATAGATGCAAAGTCTTTGCAATTTTTCGCTGGGTAACACCTTTCTGATATTGCTCCACTATCTTTCTGCACAACATTGTGGGAATTGGTGATCCTCTACCCATCTTGGCTTCTGAGAGACACTGCCACTCTGAGAAGCTCTTTTTATACCCAATAATGTTGCCAATTGACCTAACTAGTGTTAATAGGTCTTCCAGCACTTCGTTATGCTCAAATTTACTTTTTCCAGCCTCTTATTGCTACTTGTCCCAACTTTTTTGAATCAACGTATTTTTCCTTTAAAATAATACATTTACTCGGATTAAACGTTTGATCTGTCATCTACATTCTATTACAAATAAAATATTGACATTTGCCATCTCCACATCATTGCATTCAGTTTTTATTCACAATTTGTTTAGTGTCCCAACTTTTTGGGAATCTGGTTTGTACTCCTTGCGGTTCTGTTTGGTGATGAATGGGCCAAGACAATCCATTCCGCTATAAAGAAATGGTGGTGATGGGTTTCCACGATCTGCCGGTAAATCTGCCATTCTTTTTTCTTCTGTAGGTCTATGTGCCTTTCTGCAGACTACACATTTACTTATATACTTTGCTATAACTTTGCTTCCTTTCACAATCCAGTAACCACCTTCTCTCAAACAGCTTTGGGTGAAGCTTCTTCCTTGATGCAAGGATTTGTTGTGGTAGTAATCAATAATCAATCTTGTGAATGTAGAATTTTTGGGTAGAATTCCTGGATGCTTCCCTCTGCTAGTTATCGATGCATTTTCCAGTCTCCCTCCCACCTTTAGTATACCATCCTGCAGAACAAGATTAAGCTTGTACAATGGGTGGTTGTTGGGAAGCCTTTTAGGTTCTTGACTAAGTCTCTTCAACTGTTCACTGTAGAATCTCTGTTTCTTCAGCTTTTATTCTTTCTTCTACATTCAATGATTACATTTTTATGATTCCCTTTGCCAAACGTTGAATTTGAGCTACTACGTTTATGATGGTATTCCATTTTAAACATCTGGGTAGTCTATGAAGTATGTGATCTTGACACTTGGCAGCAGTGCTCAATGTTTGTACAACTTTTACTTCTGTATCACCCATAGACAATTCTTTGTAACCTTTACTGGGCGTGATTTCCTTTTCCCAAAGGAACTCTGGGCCTGTGAACCAATTTTAATTTTTCAAATCTTTTACATTCAGGCCTCTTGAAGCATGATCTGCTTTGTGTCAATATGATGCCAATGTTCTGGATTTGTTCTTTCCCGAATTTTCTCAACTCTGTTGGCGACAAAGATATGGACTCTTCGAGCTTTGTTGTTTACACAGGGTTCCGTTCCGCCTGGCCTGAAGTTCTAAGACATAGTAGAGCGGTGCAGGAGTCCAGGAGATCTCGATTATATCACCGTGACCTCCTGCGCCGGGTCTCGCGAGATGACGCGATGATGCGGCGCAGGACGGCAGGGTGATGTGTTCCCGACCGCCTGCGCCGGGACGCCCAAGCAAAGACTACAAGAGGTGATGAAGAGAGGTGAGTATTTTTTTATTTTTTTTATGTAAGTACTGGGGACCATACTGGGGGCACCATGGAGGTGGGCAGAAGAGATACAAAGGAGGCCAGTATATTTAAAGAATGGGCACAGTTTTATATTATACAGAGGGGCCACGATACATTATACAGGGGATGTCACTACCAGAGCTTTGAGACGTTCTCACAGCTCTGTTTCTCCACCCCTGTGATGATGTCACTACTAGAGCTTGGAGGAGTTCCCTCTGCCCTGTTTCTCCGCCCCTATGATGAGGTCTTTACTTTCTGTTTCCTTCCTCCCAGCTGTCCCTCCTGTGTTTGATTTTGCTGCCTTTAAATCACTCCTCCTCCTTTGTAGAGGTGCGGATTATACTTTTCATTTGAGCTGTATCTCTCGCTTGAGTATCTTCACCTGTGTGATATCTTTTCACTGGATCTGTGTTCTGCTGAAGCAAGTACTTCGGGTATTGTCTGCTGACTTTGGATCTGTTTTCACTGCAGCTGGAGCTCCTTCAGTTAAGTGTTCAGACATTGTGTGTTTCTGTTTCTTTGCTGACTGGATCCGAGGCGACCCCGGTTCCGTCCATATACTGAGCAGGGCACCGGTGGCCGTGCCCCTTCCACTATTGTAGGGGTTTCAGTGGTCATCAGCCTTAGGTACGCGGGCATGTCTCGATCCACCATCTGGATCTGGACATGTGCATAGCAGCTTAGGGAGAGCTTTTAGGGTCTGGCAGGGGTCACCCTTTATCCTCCCTAGTTTGGGTCCGGTCAGTTGCTATTCACTGTGTAGGCTCTTGTTGCTCACTTACAGCCGTGACAGGGGGCCATTATATATTATAGTTATACAGTGGGGCCATAATATATAATAATTATACATGGGGGCCATCATATATTATACATAGGGGCCATTATATATTATAATTATACAGAGGGACCATTATATATTATAATTATACAGAGGGACCATTATATATTATAATTATACAGAGAGGTTATTAATAATGGGCCCTCTGTATAATTCTAATATATAATGCCCCCCCCCCCTGTATAATTATTATATATTATGGCCCCACTGTATAACTATAATATATAGTTATACAGTGTGGCCATAATATATTAGAATTATACAGAGGGCCCATTATTAATAGCCTCTCTGTATAATTATAATATATAAAATGGCCCCTATGTATAATATATGATGGCCCCTTGTATAATTATTATATATTATGGCCCCACTGTATAACTATAATATATAATGGCCCCCTGTATAATGTATCGTGGCCCCTCTGTATAATATAAAACTGCCCATTCTTTAAATATACTGGACTCTTGTATAATTGTTATATTTAATGGCCCCTCTGTATAATATATAATGGCTCCTTTGTATAATTATTATTTATTATTTATTATGGTCCCTCTGTATAACTATAATATATAATGCCCCCCCTGTATATTATATATAGTGACCCCTCTGTAATATTAGGATATATAATGTCCCCTCTGTATTATTATTATATATATATATAATGCCCCTCTGTATAATTATTATATATAATGACCCCTCTGTAATATTAGGGATATATAATGGACCCTCTGTATAATTACTATATATAATGACCCCCCTGTATTATTATAATATATAATGGCCCCCTCTGTATTATTAGGATATATTATATATCCAAATATTACAGAGGGGCCATTATACAGAGTGGGCCATTATATATAATAATAATAATAACTAATATTAATAAAACTCTGCAGAGATGAGACGCGACTGAAAGAAGGTGTCATGGCGGTCTTATCTCCAAATGAAGACGCTGAGGAAAGTCTACATCACAGGAGATGTCACTGGATGCATGAGGTATGTGGTGCTGTATTATACTGTATATTTTGTAGTGATGTATGTAATATCCAAACACATATTTGTTTCAAGGTAGGGTTGGGGGGTGGATTGAGAATTTGGCCCACTCTGCTGCATCCTGGCCCCAGACTTCAGGTCACACTGTGTGTGTTCTGAATTCTGGGGCCTTATACCCATCTACTACATTATCTGTACTTAGAGAGTTGTCACCATGTTATCTGTGGTGTTATATAGGACTACTACATTATCTGTAAAAGGGGCGTGTCCACAGGTTGGGATGGGGGGCGCAATACATGGCTCGCCCCGGGTGCTGGCAACCCACGCTACGCCATTGTGTTTATATATCCTAGGACAACTTGTGAGTCTGTCCAAAAATATTCTTCGTCTATTTTCAATTCCAATTCTTCTCTCAGAAACTTGCTTACTGATGCTGAAACTAAAGCTGCTGTCAGTTCAAGTCTTGGTATTATCTGAATACTGGTAGGTGCGACTCTGGCCTTCCCCATAACCAGGCACAGTGTATATTTTCTTCTCCTAACACTCTGATGTAGGAGCACTGACCATAACCATAACTACTGGCATCTGAAAAATGATGAAGTTCTATTTTCTTGTACTTTCCGAAATCATAAGGTACAAAACATCTGGGTATCCGAACTTTTCTCAAGTTTTGCAAGTCTCTTATGCAAGTCTCCCACCTTGGCCTCAAATTTTCAGGTATGGGTTCGTCCCATCCCAACTTTTGTCTGCATAATTCTTGTAATATTTATTTTGCTCTGAGGATTACTGGAGCCAAAAATCCCAATGGATCAAATATAGAAGCCACTGCGGAAAGAATGGTACGTCTACTTGCAACTTTCTCTTCAATAAATACTTCAAAGAAGAACTTGTCATTCTCTACATCCCATCCCAATCCAAGTACGTTCTGGACTGGAAGATGATCATAATCCACATTCTTCATTGATTATGCATGTTCAGGGTCACTGATGGATTCCAGTACCTCTCTGTTGTTTGAGATGAATTTGCGCATAACTCTTGGCTTTCTTTCACTAGTTTAATTGCAGATTCTGTGCACTCTAGACTTATATGACCATCATCTACATAAAAGTTTTTCTTCAGAAAAATTGCTGCTGATGGGCAATCCTTTTAATTCTGATTAGCCAGGTACCTCATACCATAATAGGCGCAACCTGGAGACGATGCTGTTCCAAACAAGTGTACTTTCATTCTGTATTCTCCTGGCTCTGAATCTGTATCTCCGTTCTCCCACCATAGAAACCTCAGGAAGTCTCTATCTTCATTTTTACTTGAAACTGGTGGAACATCTTTTCAACGTCACACATGACTGCTACGGGATACTTTCTGAATCTACAGAGTACTCCAGGCAGAGTGTTTGTTAGATCTGGTCCTTTTAGTAGATGATCATTCAATGCAACACCATTGTACTTTATCGAGCAATCAAATACTACTCTAATCTTAACTGGTTTATTTGAGTGGTAAACACCTTGATGTGGGATGTACCACACTTCTCCTTCTTTAGGTTGGTTATTAACTTTCTCTGCATGTCCTTCTTCAAGGATGCCTTCCATGAATTTCAAATAATCATTCTTGAGTTTGGGATCTCTTCCAAACCTTTTCTTTAAACATTTCAATCTTGCTGGGGCAAGATTTCTGTTATTTGGCAGACGAGGTCTCTCTCTAAAGGGTAAGGGCATTTCAAGATGACCTTGTTGATTCTGCTGAATACTTTCTTCTAGAGTGAGTATGAACTTTATGTCTTCTTGGGATACACTCTTTTCTTTAGAACTTATGTCTTCAAAGTCGGATTCAAGGATTTTGATTACTTTTGCTGGACTTACAGTTGGTAACTCTTGGAGAGATATTCGATGACACAATTCTGTTACCTGTCTTGAGTTTGCGATCTGCTGTTTTCCTCCAACAACACCCCATCCTAGATCAGTTTGAACAGCGTAGGTTCCACCCTTTCCTCCTGTGATTACCTTTCGTGGTACCAAGGCTTCATGACAATCGTAACCTATAAACAGTTCAACACTAAACTCCTTCAGCGGGGACATTTCATGAGATATGACAGATAAGTGCTCCCATTTATTGGCTTTTTCACAGGTAGGTATGCGATCTTGATCTAGAGGTATATCGTCACTTATATAAGCTGAAGGTAGATCTAATGGGAAGTTTGAATGAAGTCTTCTAACTCTCAGTCCTTTGACCCTTTGACCGTTCACTAATGTGTCTCTCCCCGTCATTGTGGTGAGTTTGAGCCTCACTGGTTCTGTACCACTTGTAATTTCTTGCAGATTTCTTGATCAATAAAGGTGATGTCACTCTGGGCATCCAGTAGCGCATAGGCGTATACCTTCTTGTCCCTCCTTTTAGGATTTGAAATGCACACTGGTACAACCATTGATGTGCCGTTGCTTTCTTCTTCCCTCACTCTGCAAGAGAATACTGATACTTTCTTTTCTTCCTCAGTATCTTTAGGTATTGAGGATTTATTCTTGTTTGGACATTCTTCATGTAGTGGTGTAGGATGGCGTCCTTTGCAAACGCTGCCTGTGGTCTTTTTCTTATACTCCTTAGTAACATGGCCTTTTCTTAGACATCCAAAACACAGTTGGTTATCCAGTACAATTTTTTTCTTTTCTTCTGGGGACTTGTGTATGGAGTGGTTCTCTCCACAGAACATACACTTGTAGGTAGTCTGAAGATTTGTCGGTTCTGTCTCTCTACTGATCCCACTAGTGACTTTGAACTTGCTCGCGTAGGTATCTGGACCTTTAGCTGCTGCATTGGTTGCAAAGCTAGTTGCTCTTGAGCATCTTATATCTCTCACAGGCCTTTCTTCTAATGAATTTAAGATGGAAGATGCTGTTACTGGATTACATGCTATCCGGGCTTTCTTATTAATGAACTCAGAGAACTCTTTAAAACTTTTGAAGTTCTTGACTAAATCTAACTGTTCAGTCACATAGCGATTCCATCTAGAAGCCATTTCTTCAGGTAGTTTAGTTAGCATCCTGTGATTTTCTAGATAGCCGTTCATACTTTTAGTCCTTAAACGTGTGGGATGGCATTGCTGCATGCTTGCAGGAAGTAACCTTACTCTTGGAGTCTGAAGTGTTCTTTAGGACCTATTTTATTCTCTCTAGAAAGCTCTTTGTACTAAGAAAGGATGACCATTTCTTGCATTTAATTTTTCCCAAGCTTGCTTGTAGGCTTCTTTGTCTTTTCTATAGAAGTTACCTTCAAGAACTTTCTTTGCTTCCCCACCAACATATCTCTGAAGGTAAATGAACTTGTCGACTGGACTGAAGCAATGATGCTCAATGATCATTTCAAAACTTGCCTTCCACTCTATGAACTTCAGTACGTCTCCTGAAAATACAGTAGGTTCCGGAACGGGAAGTCTAGCTAGGACTGTTCTCTGTGGTCTTGCTGGGACAATGGTTGTAATATTCTCCTGATCATTGCCATGGCATCTAGGAATAGAATTTTCCAGTTCTATTTTCTCACTTAGTTCTAAATTAGGCGAGACCCTTTCTTCTTCTTTTCCGGTAGAGAGAGAGGGTAAATCCACACACCTTTTTCCTAACACTGGACTAGGCCTCTCTTTGTCTTTTTGAGCAGGGATGGAAGGATAATGACTTATTTCCTCACTAAGTGCTGGAGATTTCCTTCCATTCTCCTGGGAGTATGTAGGAAAGTAGGTGTTTGCTTCTTCACTGTTAGCATTTATTTCTCCAGGGCAGTTTAGGGGATTTTTCATTCACTTAGTACAGATTTGAACCTATGACTACTCTTATTCATATCCTCTTCGTGTACTCTGAGTCTGGCTTCTACAAACCGGATTCCCAAAAAGTTGGGACACTAAACAAATTGTGAATAAAAACTGAATGCAATGATGTGGAGATGGCAAATGTCAATATTTTATTTGTAATAGAACGTAGATGACAGATCAAACATTTAATCCGAGTAAATGTATCATTTTAAAGGAAAAATACGTTTTCACGGTGTCAACAAATCCAAAAAAAGTTGGGACAAGTAGCAATAAGAGGCTGGAAAAAGTAAATTTGAGCATAACGAAGAGCTGGAAGACCAATTAACACTAATTAGGTCAATTGGCAACATGATTGGGTATAAAAAAGAGCTTCTCAGAGTGGCAGTGTCTCTCAGAAGCCAAGATGGGTAGAGGATCACCAATTCCCACAATGTTGCGCAGAAAGATAGTGGAGCAATATCAGAAAGGTGTTACCCAGCGAAAAATTGCAAAGACTTTGCATCTATCATCATCAACTGTGCATAACATCATCCGAAGATTCAGAGAATCTGGAACAATCTCTGTGCGTAAGGGTCAAGGCCGTAAAACCATACTGGATGCCCGTGATCTCCGGGCCCTTAAACAACACTGCACCACAAACAGGAATGCTACTGTAAAGGAAATCACAGAATGGGCTCAGGAATACTTCCAGAAACCATTGTCAGTGAACACAATCCACCGTGCCATCCGCCGTTGCCAGCTGAAACTCTACAGTGCAAAGAAGAAGCCATTTCTAAGCAAGATCCACAAGCTCAGGCGTTTTCACTGGGCCAGGGATCATTTAAAATGGAGTATGACAAGATGAAGACTGTTCTGTAGTCAGACGAGTCACGATTCGAAGTTCTTTTTGGAAATCTGGGACGCCATGTCATCCGGACCAAAGAGGACAAGGACAACCCAAGTTGTTATCAACGCTCAGTTCAGAAGCCTGCATCTCTGATGGTATGGGGTTGCATGAGTGTGTGTGGCATGGGCAGCTTGCATGTCTGGAAAGGCACCATCAATGCAGAAAAATATATTCAGGTTCTAGAACAACATATGCTCCCATCCAGATGTCATCTCTTTCAGGGAAGACCCTGCATTTTTCAACAAGCTAATGCCAGACCACATTCTGCATCAATCACAACATCATGGCTGCATAGGAGAAGGATCCAGGTACTGAAATGGCCAGTCTGCAGTCCAGATCTTTCACCTATAGAGAACATTTGGCGCATCATAAAGAGGAAGGTGCAACAAAGAAGGCCCAAGACGATTGAACAGTTAGAGGCCTGTATTAGACAAGAATAGGAGAGCATTCCTATTTCTAAACTTGAGAAACTGGGCTCCTCGGTCCCCAGACGTCTGTTGAGTGTTGTGAGAAGAAGGGGAGATGCCACACAGTGGTGAAAATGGCCTTGTCCCAACTTTTTGGGGATTTGTTGACACCATGAAATTCTGATTCAACATATTTTTCCCTTAAAATGGTACATTTTCTCAGTTTAAACTTTTGTTCCGTGATTTATGTTCTATTCTGAATAAAATATTAGAAGTTGGCACCTCCACATCATTGCATTCAGTTTTTATTCACGATTTGTATAGTGTCCCAACTTTTTTGGAATCCGGTTTGTATGATCTTAACTTCTTTTTGCCTTTCCAGACTTTTCAATTCAGCTTCCATTTGATGGCGCTGTGCCTCCATTTCAGTTTCCATTTGATGGCGCTGTGCCTCCATTTCAGCTTCCATTTGATGGCGCTGTGCTTCCATTTGACAGCGCTGTGCCTCGATGGCAGCTTCTATTTAAATTTCTGCTCTCTTGACAGCAAGTTGTTCAGCTAATTCCTTTCTTTTGGCTGAAGTATTTTAGGACTCTGATATATGGATAGCGCTTCTGCTAGCGAAGGAAGTCACACTTGAGATTGTGGTTCCCCCTAAGGATTTAGCATAGTCTCTCATAAAAAAGCTCATTCATTCTACTTCTTGCTTTAACTTCATCATAATTAGCTGCAGATGAAAGTTCTCTCATGAGCTTTACTAAATCTTTAGTGACTGCAGTACATGTGTCCATGTTCCTTACAATATCATGGGAAGGTGTTGTAAATGACCGCAGGTTGACATATGCTGCCATAATCTCCGATTCAGATTCTTCTACCGTCTCTACCATATCACTCAAGTTCCCTTTTATACTTTCTTGTTTTATATTTTCACGAATGCCTCTAATGTATATTTTCCACTTCTCATACATTCTGGCAAACTTTTTTCCTTTTAATGCTGCTTTTTGCTCCAAATTTTCCAGCATCTTTGAGGTCAGTTTTCTGGCTTGTGAGGAACGTCTTAGTTCATCTGCTTGGGCTATATTTGTTTGAGGCAAGACTAATGCTGCATCAGACTCTTCTACCTCAGACAGGTTCCCTTGCTCTTCAACTTCTACTCTATCTTTGCATCCTCTAACAGTGGCATGGTAATACTATGTTCAGATATTTTACTTTCAATGCTATCACAATCAATACAAATAATAAGATACCTTTCACTTTAAATGCAATATTGAAAAATGCAGAAATAAAGGACTTTCACTTTAAATGTAACAGCGACAAATGCAGGCAATAAATGACTTTCACTTTAAATGCAATAGAGTCTGTGTATTACAAACTGTCCTTTGTCTTTTATTCCTGAACACGAAAAATGTCTCTTTATGCCAAAGCCTATATGCAGTGATAAGTAATAAAAGGAAAGCTCTGACCTTATTCTGAAGAGCAGGAACAAATGTTAATCTTAAGGGAGACGTGTCTTTTCTTCATATGATGCGACTTGTGACTTGCGATGCTATGTGCAGACTTGCGATGCTTGTGATGCGCTGGCTTGGATACGCTGCTTGCAATGTTCTGTGCTGACTTGTGATTCTTTGTGCTGACTTGAGTTGCGCTGGCTTGAATATGTTGCTGCAGGCTTTGGGCCTAGTGGAGGGAAACTATCTGGATGCAGTACGTGACCTCTTTATGGATAGCAGTGCAGGCACTCTAGCTTTGGACTTTGGCCTCCCACCATGTGTCTCTTTCTCTCTCTAGGGATCGCAGGAGGGTTGGCGCTCTATCTCTGACTACTTTGCCTTTGCCGTTCTGCCACTTTAAGAGTCGTCTGCAGTTCTATGGCCTCTATGGTAGCTCTGCTGAGGTATCTTTGCTTGCTGTTTCTTATTTATGAAACAGTGGGTATCTGACCATGGTCTTACATTTTGGTAGGGGGGACATTGTGGCCACCCCCCAGTACTGAGTCCTTTCACTGTCTCTTTCTTTTCTCCCACTTGTATTTTGAATACCAATTTGGTGCACGACTATGATACACCTAGTCTGACAGGGGCCCAATGTTTTGCCCCTGTTTTATTTTATTTATTAATTTTTGTATGGCTCCTTATACTATTGTGATCACCCCCCTGTCACTGATCACCCCCCCTGTAAGGCTCCATTCAGACGTCCGCATGATTTTTACGGATCCATGGATACATGGATCGGATCCACAAAACACATGCGGACGTCTGAATGGAGCCTTACAGGGGGGTGATCAATGACAGGGGGTGATCAGGGTGATCACCCCCCTATCACTGATCACCCCCCCTGTAAGGCTCCATTCAGACGTCCGCATGATTTTTACGGATCCATGGATACATGGATCGGATCCACAAAACACATGCGGACGTCTGAATGGAGCCTTACAGGGGGGTTATCAATGACAGGGGGTGATCAGGGTGATCACCCGCCTGTCACTGATCACCCCCCCTGTAAGACTCTATTCAGACGTCCGCATGATTTTTACGGATCCATGGATACATGGATCGGATCCACAAAACACATGCGGACGTCTAAATGGAGCCTTACAGGGGGGTTATCAATGACAGGGGGTGATCAGGGTGATCACCCTCCTGTCACTGATCACCCCCCCTGTAAGGCTCCATTCAGATGTCCGCATGATTTTTACGGATCCATGGATCCATGGATCGGATCCACAAAACACATGCGGACGTCTGAATGGAGCCTTACAGGGGGGGTGATCAATGACAGGGGGCTGATCAGGGAGTGTATATGGGTGATCACCCGCCTGTCATTGATCACCCCCCTGTAAGGCTCCATTCAGACGTCTGTATGCGTTTTGCGGATCCGATCCATGTATCCGTGGATCCGTAAAAATCATACGGACGTCTGAACGAAGCCTGACAGGGGGGTGATCAATGACAGGGGGGTGATCAGGGAGTTTATATGGGGTGATCAGGGGTTCATAAAGGGTTAATAAGTGACGGGGGGGGGGGTGTAGTGTGGTGTAGTGTAGTGTAGTGTTTGGTGCGACTTTACTGACCTACCTGTGTCCTCTGGTGGTCGATCCTAACAAAAGGGACCACCAGAGGACCAGGTAGGAGGTATATTAGACGCTGTTATGAAAACAGCGTCTAATATACCTGTTAGGGGTTAAAAAATTCGGATCGCCGCTGGCAGGCTGGAGATCCACTCGCTTACCTTCCGTTCCTGTGAGCGCGCGCGCCTGTGTGCGCGCGTTCACAGGAAATCTCGCGTCTCGCGAGATGACGCGTATATGCGTCCAGGAGGAGTAAAGCAACCACCTCCCGGACGCATATCTGCGTTAGGCGGTCGGGAGGTGGTTAAACCGCATAATGGAACCGGCTCCTGCGACCTCATTTTTATCATCTACTGAGGCACTGGTGCAGGTGGGTTCCAGTATGGAGTGCCATTTTGACCATCGGGCTTGAAGGTTGGTACTGAACTATTGAATTCTAACTGTGACTTCTCTCTTTATAGACTATTGGGTATGCGGCCTGATGACACGAAAAGTGCAGTAACTACACTCACTAGTTACCCTATAGGATCGTCCTGGGTGTTTGTCTCTGGGCACGCAAGTATCACTGATATGTTATGGGTGCAATATCTTTTATGCACCATGCATCTTTGAGCGTCTGTGAACCTCATGCATTAACCTAGATGTGGAGGGGTATCTCTGGGTCCATAGGTCGGACTAGATATATGACTTATTGTTATAATTGTTTGCTGTGAACAATATTCTATCATATATGTATTGTCATCAGTGAGATAATAGATCTTTATTTATACATGATGCATATTGGGACACTGTACTAAGGTGTCCCCTGAGGAGCCCGAATAATTACTGTAAACGAAACGCGTTGAGATTTGGGGGCCTAAAGCGAGGTGTTGTCAACTGTAATGGCTTAGGTACCCATGGTGTAGAATCTAAACTGGTGAACAGTGTACTTGGCATTCACTGGATGATTTTGATATTTTCTATTGTACATCTGTACATTGTAGAATTAATTGGAACAACATTGTGTACTCAGCATCTATTATTTATGTATCTAGAATAACAACCGTGTGTCCTGAGCATTTATTATTTTTTGTATCTAGAATAGGCCACAGAATACACGCATTGGGTATACCATCAAGGTCTTGCCTGTGTCACCTGTCTTCAGGGCCATCCTAGGGCGTACAGGAGGTTCCTGAATACCGGGCGGCCATTTCGTTCTTTAGGCAGGGATTATCAGAGCAAAGGGTAAGCATTAGGGAAAGGTCTATTTGTTCATTTGTTTTTTGTGGGTTTGTTTTTAAAAAAAAAAAAAATAGAATAAAGGCTACGTTTTAGAATTGGTGGTACTCTGTGAAAAAGAATTATTCAAAAATATATACTACTCATCATTATCTCCCCTCTAACGGGTAATTGTCTTAGCTGTAATTAATTTGCTAACTCAGGGAACAGTTGCTGCGCGGCGGTATATGCTGGCACTCCTCTGCTCTAATGAGCTCTTTACTGTGCAAGTTGAGGAGTGCTATCACTTCGCCCTCTGAGGGTAATAGTTCCACTGTGGCAAGCGCAGCACTAAGAAGTGCCTTTTGCGCTGTGGCATTAGAAGAATTTTGGGATCTCTGACTTTTAGTCTAACCAAACTGTCTATTACTCTGTAATTCCTCTAGCGCCGTTCTATGGAAACAGTAGGTTTAAAGAGCACACCAAATGCTTGAAGTAACTTCTTTATTAACTTAAACTTTTCTTTATATAAAACACTGCTGCCTCCGCAGCAGATAGTCTATGTACAAAACACGTGTTGAAAAGATATCACAAAATGGCAGTATGCATAAGATGGTGGTTCAATTGTTCAATCTTGTCATTCAACATAAAATGGTGGATATATTTCTCTCTCGAGTATCTGTACTCTCACTTTTAAGTTATTTAAGCACTTTATGATCTCTCTGAGAGGTATATCTGAGGACTAACTAATAGTTCTCTTGCTGAATTTGGTTGCAATTTGCAGTATGCAGTAAGCAGTAACTATTGGCTGATTGGTTGAGTATGATCTGGTATGGTTGTATGCAATTTGGATTGCAATATGGAATTTGAATTTGGATTGTGAACTTTGTAGTTTGAAATTTGGTGGAACTGTAAGTAAACACATATATAACTGGTTCAGTATACAGTTCTAATCACTATATTAACAATAGTAACATTATATAACTGTTTTAAATACCTAGTTTTGCCTCTCTGCTTCCATAAAAAACAGCTCTTAGTGGAGTGAATGTCTGTTCAGCTTCTCTCTCTGGTGAATAATGATTCAAGCAGCTCCTGCTAGGGAATTTCCCACACAAGCTGTGTATGAGGCTGGCTGTAATTGGTCAAAACTCCTGGGCTGTGTGAGGCTGGCTAGAATTGATCAAGTCTCCTGCCCAGTAACAACAGTTTAACCCTATGCTTTCTGTTGTTTCTGCTGTGTCATTGAGCTTACCTCACATTAATATAATGAATCTTAAAGGAATATTATCTTTTCTGCTTCTGTGAACACAATATATATAACAGCTATATGACATCCAAATATGAAGTCACTGTAAATAACTCTGCTTTTGTCTTTAACACACAGACATAGGAACTGTATTAAAGGTTATTGGAAGATTTAGCTGTATAAACATATAAGCTATATTAGCAACCTAGGACAGGTCTTAGCTGGCCAGCTAAATATGGATGCGGTTTGTGTTGCATCCTCTTTTTTGGTGGGCCCATTAACTTTAATGGGTACGCAGTCCAGAGATGGTTTCTCACAATACAAATGTTTCCCCTATCCACAGGATATTTGATCGGTGGGGGTTGGATTGCTAGGATCACCACTGAACACAAGAACAGGATCCTGTGTTCCTTTATTAATGAAGTGGCAGGTCGAGCGTGCGCTTTGCCACCCTATTCACTCTCTATGAAACTGCTGGAGATAGCCGAGCACATCACTCAGCAATTTCTAGAAGTCCCATAGTGATGTCACGGATGATGTTGCAGATAGCTGGAACTTATAAATAAACATCCGACTGGCTTGATCCCAAACTAAGGAGCATATGGGTGAGCCCTTTAAAACCCTAAGAGCTCTCCCTGACTGCTATGCCCATGCAAGGGTCTTGATGGTAGACGATTGCATGCCCACGTACCTAAGACTGTGTGACACCTGAAAACTCTATAATAGTGAGGGGACACGACCACCGGCTCCCTGCACTTAATACAGACGGAATCAGGGTCACCTAGAATCAAGCCAGCAAGGAAACACAAATTAAGGAAAGGACTTATCTGAGCAAACAGCAGCAGCAGCCTCCAGCAATGAACACCTCATCCAGGAAGTAGTATAACCCGCAAAGTGAGGCAGTATGGGAGGGAATATAAAGGGAGACAATTAGTCTAAATAGGTGACACCTGGGAGAAGGAAAGGAGATGAGAAAGTGAAACTAAAACAAAGAACTTCATGTAAGAGGAAGAGAAGAATGTCTGCCAGATCTTCTCACAGAACTGGCGGTGACAGTACCCCTCCCTCTACGGGTGGACGCCGGACACTCAGAGCCCACCTTCTCAGGATGAGACCTATGGAAAGCCCTGATGAGACGAGTGGCCTTAATGTCCGCCACTGGGACCCACATCCTCTCCTCAGGACCATAACTCAGAGATATAAGTACGCATAGCGACTCTTTCAGGTTAGGAGAGATTTTATAAACGTGATTTTGGATGCTTGGCGCCTGGGATGAGATTAATAGGGCAGTCGTACTCCCGATGAGGGGGCAACTCCTGGACACCACTCTCTGAAAACACATCTGAAAATTCAGAGAGAAAAGATGGTACAGTCTTGGTAGAAACCTCTGAAAGAGACGCAGTGAGGCAATTCTCTCTGCAAAACTCACTCTAACCATTTATTTGCCTTGCTTGACAATCAATGGTGGGGTTATGTTTAGTGAGCCAGGGTAGCCCCAACACTAGAGGAGTAGGTAAACCTCTTAGGACGATACACGACATATCCTCAACATGAGCGCCACCCACAGTTAAACGGATATTGTAAAGTATGCCCTTTAACGATCTTTGAGAAAGTAGAGCGGAATCGATAGCAAAAACAGGTATATCCTTTTCCAAAGTGCATAGCTGGAAACCATGCGTTATTGCAAATTATCAATGAAATTGACAGCTGCTCCACTATCTACAAAATCTCACAAACAATGTTCTTGCTGTCTAGCGCCACCCTGGCAGGTAGGAGAAAACGGGAACTACAAGCAAACGTCAAACCTTAAATTTCTGCATCAACCTTGCCAATAGTAGCCAATGGAAAGTTTTTAGAGGGGTTTTTTCTTTTTCTTTTTCCCAGGGAGTTATTCTGATTGCCTGATTGGAGTCGGGAAGGAATTTTTTATTCCCCTAAAGTGGGGAAAATTGGCTTCTACCTCACATTTTTTTTTTTTTGCCTTCCTTTGGATCAACTTGCAGGATAACAGGCCGAACTGGATGGACAAATGTCTTTTTTCGGCCTTATGTACTATGTTACTATGTTTTTATTACCCTCAGAAAACTCCATGAATCTTCTAGAGGGACAAACATTGGCCAAATGATTTATACCCCCACAACAGAAACAAACCCTCCTCTGAGAGTTGAATCCTCTACTATCAGAGGGGATTGAAAGAGACTGAGACCCCTGCGCACTGAATGAGACAGCCCCACTGTCCTTGGGCTGAATATGACAGCAAATGCATCTTTCAATCTTTCCGACCATGGCAAAATTGACTTCGGAGTGCAGCATCATTCCAACAAGTATCAGCTGCCCATCTCCGAAATTCTGAACAATATATCTCTGCGGACTATTTACCCTGGCATAAAAGACGCAGTTTAGATTCAGCCAGAGCAATACGATCCAGGTCATCATATATCTGCCCCAGGGCTACAAAAAATTAATCCACCGATCAGAGGGACCGTGCCCCCACCGGCAGCGAAAAAGGCCCAAGACTGAGCGTTTTCCCTGAGCAGCTAGATGATGATCCCCACCCTCTGCTCCTCATCACCAGAGGAATGGGGAAGTAGCCGAAAATGGAGTTTGCAATCCTCTCTAAAGCAAACAAAATTCGCACTACCCCCGGAGAACGTATCCGGAAGCGAGATCTTAGGCTCGGAACAAACTCCATGAACGCCAGCAGAACCGGTCACCTGAAACTGAGACACAGTTTTACGGAGATCTGCTACCTCCAGCGAAAGACCTTGCATGCAGTCAATCAAGGCTGAAACAGGATCCATGCTTAAGACGGTTATGGCGGTTTATAATGTCACGGATGATGTTGCAGATAGCTGGAACTTATAAATAAACATCTGACTGGCTTGATACCAAGCTAAGGAGCATATGGGTGAGCCCTATAAAACCCTAAGAGCTCTCCCTGACTGCTATGCCCATGCAAGGGTCTCGATGGTAGACGATTGCATGCCCACGTACCTAAGACTGTGTGACACTTGAAAACCCTATAATAGTGAGGGGACACGACCACCGGCTCCCTGCACTTAATATAGACGGAATCAGGGTCACCTAGAATCAAGCCAGCAAGGAAACACAAATTAAGGAAAGGACTTATCTGAGCAAACAGCAAAAGCAGCAAACAGCAGTGAACACCTCATCCAGGAAGTAGTATAAACCGCAAAGTGAGGCAGTAAGTGAGGGAATATTGAGAAAGTAAAACCAAAACAAAGAAAGTCATGTAAGAGGTAGAGAAGAACATCTGCCAGACCTTCTCACAGAACTGGCGGTGACAAGTGAATGGAGCAGAAGTGAACATGTTTGACCTACCATTCCATTTCCTAGCAGTCCCTATCACATCTGATTAGGCAGGTAACAGATGTGCGCCGCAAAAGGGAGGGAAGGGAAGTACCCTACCACTAGGGCAAGGGACTGGTGACCCCTAACTCACCTAGCACTGGCACCTGACTGCCCTTACGTCCCTAGATGGACTGCTAACCTGTACGCCGATAACATGCCTCGTCCCTGGCTTACCCTGAATAAGCCCTAGGTAGTGAGTAGGGCAGTGGGAGCACTAGTCCTCACCACTGACACCTAGGGTAACAACAGGGAAAGGACAAACAACACAAACACTGCAAACAATTCACAAAAGGTGACAACAAGCAAGAGAGAACTGGAGATCTGACAGCACTAGTTCCAATAGCTCCACAGCAACTCCACTAGATGTCAGTATAGAAGATCTGGAAAGAGGGTCTATATCTGGCATCAGGGGAAGCAGAAAAGGGAAAATAAGTAATAGCTGGGAGTGGCTGACCGAGAACGATGAAATGAAAAGCTACAGATTCCTAAATGGGACAAAAAGGATAGCAAACCTAAGCAGGAAAACCTGGACTGGACTCCATTCCCACCACTAGGTTATGGAGCGATCTCTTGAGAAACCGAGCGAGTAGCCACCCACTGCGACCTTCTGCCCCCGGGCACAATAGCGATAGGTCGTGACATCCTTGTGACATCCCCACTCCCCACCGATCAGATACATATCCCCTATCCTGTAGATAGGGGATAAACTATAAGCTGAGCTTTAAAACCAAGAAATGCCATGACTATCTGATTAGCAGGGTTCCAACACCATGCACACCCACCCCGTTGACTATGAAGATAAGGAAAGAGGTTCAGACACACCGCTACTTAATTTACAAGTCAGAGCACCTAAAGTCTTAGTCTCCAGTAAAGTCACTCCCATCATCCTCTACACTGTCACTTGCAAGTTGCAAAGTCCCGATTCCCATGGCACCGGACACTAAAGTTTCTATGCTTGGCACTAGGCAAGCAATTCACCAGCAGGCTCTGCTAGTACTGCTAATGCTGATTGGCCAGCCCAGCGCCCAGCAGCGAGACAAGATAGAGCGCTAGTTGGGACTCCAGCAGGGGAAGAGCTAGGCCCTGAGTACAGCACAGAGATAGCAGGGAGCTGGAAAGTGGAGCCTGAGCCCTGAACAGGGACTCAGGACAGGACCCAAAATTAAGTGCAATTAGGGGCGGGGCCTTTTGTCCAAGACCAGGTCCCCTTCCTCCACTGGTCCTATAGCAGCTGCATTGTACGCCACTGACTGTACCCGTTTTCGTTATGCAGGAATTTGTTTTCCTTTCTGCATAACAGAAACCAGACAGCTGCTTTATGCTTGGCCATAGACTTCTATTATGACGGATTAAAATGGAATGCTTCTTAAACTCTTCCGTTTTGCATTCCGGCTACGAATTCCATTATATTCCGTTATAATGGAATCTATAACGAAATTCCCTCACCACCCGAACATCGAACCTGAACCTGTAAAGTTTGCGTTCGCTCATCCCTAATCATTTGCATTTCACACATGTTTTCTACTTTGTGTTGGTCTATCACATAAAATCCCAATAAAATACATTTAAGTTGTGTGTGTAACGTGAAACAATGTGGAAAAGTTTAAAGGGTATGAATATTCTTTCAAGGCGCCTTATATAGCAGCACCATCTACTGTTCCACTGGCTATACTCCATACTACATGATGTTCGGCAGCCAAGGGAAAATAACTGACATTGCCCTAGATATGTCACTGCCAGATGCCTTGAACCCCCTACTTAAAGATGAAAGGGTAAAAGAGGATCAGAGACGCCTAGAAGAGGGCAAAGAGATTGTTGACACCCATATGGAGAAAAATCACCAGAAACAATGACAAGAGCCAGAGCTGAGCCTCTCAACACTGGTGACCAAGTATGACTCAAGAATTACCATTGCTTTAGCAAATTAGATAGTAAGTGAAATAGAGAACCTTACCTCATCACCGCTATCTGACATCCTGGCTCAGACATCTATGAGATGACCCAAGTAGGCTGAGGCATTCAGATTGTACATGGCAACTGGTTGAAGATATATTTGAAAGACCTTGTACCAGAAAAGCTCATGAAAGTGGAAAAGTCACCAGATATGCCACATCACTGGTTCATGATCCTATGCTGGAGCAAGCGTCTGTCCCTATAGAATTGCAGTGGTTCTAGAGGCCTTCGATTCGCTTTATTGTTCCAGCTGAAGATTTTTCAAACCCACCAGAACCAACAGGAGCCTCCATTAGCTTAAAGGAACAAAGAGATCTAGAGCTAGCCCCTCTTAGTGAAGAACCATCTCTCAAATCTGATAGAACCACCAGAGGCAAAGTGCCAGCCAGATATCTGGGGTAGGTACGGTAACTATAAAAGAAGAAAATAAAACAAAGGGACCTAGAGCATAAAGTAAGAGACTGGTCCTGTTGTTTGTGTGTTGCAAAACTTACCAAAAAGACTCTCTATTAGTAAGGGACTCCATCTTCCATCCAAGTTGTGGACTGTTTGCAACAAACCTCCTTTCTCAGGTTATATCCAGAACCTGAAAGTTGTTGCAACGTTAAAACACCAGTGTTCAGAGATGGACTTTATGCTAAAAGCTTTTTGAGATCTTCTGTTCATACAACATCCTAAAGCTGTGCAGCCAGAGCTAAAATACTTTAACTGACCAAAGCTCCTGTGAGAAGTTCTGTCTGCAATGTCCAAGTATCCAACTCAGGGAATTGATTTATGTTTTGCTCGTTTTCCCAGAGCTGCAGAGCTTTTACCCATCTATCTTTCACAGTGCATCTCCTTGAACAGCAGGTGGCCTGGTGCCACTGTGCAGAGGAGAACCATTGAAGAGAATGCAGAGCTATATTAGCACTATATCCATTTATTCTCACTATCAGTGGTGGCCCCAGAGATCATACCCCCAACCAAAGCTAAAGTGATGGCACTAGCACTAGGCCATCCCTTTATAAAATGGGAAAATCCCTTTAATGTCATTAAATCCATTTAAAATGTTACTGGCAGTAATTTTAGCAGTTAAACTATTAGTTAAAAAGATTAAAATAGACAAATTGCTGACCTCAGATAGCATACACCCCCTTATCATAAGAGAATTAAGTAAGGTCATAGCCAGACCTTTATTTCTGATATTAAAGGGCTCTATATTGACAGGAACCATCCCACAGGATTGGCGTATAGCAAATGTGATGCCAATATTCAAAAAGGATCAAAAACAGAGCCCAGAAACTATAGGCTGGTAAGTTTAACATCGTCGTGGGTAAACTGTTTGAAGATTTTCTAAGAGATGCTATCTTGAAGTACCTCAATGAAAATAAGTGAATAACACTGTATCAGTATAGCGTCATGAGGGATCGGTCATGTCAAACTAATTTAATCAGTTTTCTATGAGGAGGTAAGTTCTAGACTTGACCACAGCGAGTGAATGGATGTCATATATCTTGACTTCTTCAAAGTAATTGACACTGTACCACAAAAAGGTTAGTATATAAAATGAGAATGCTCGGACTGGGGGAAAATGTCTGTATGTGGGTAACAGTCTGAGTGATAAGCAGAGGGTGGTTATTAACGGTACATACTCAGATTGGGTCACTGTTATTAGTGGAGTACCCCAGGGGTCAGTATTTGGCCCTATTCTCTTCAATATATTTATTAATGATCTTGTAGAAGGCTTGCAAAGTAAAATATCAATTTTCGCAGATAACGCTAAAGTGTGTAAAGTAATTAACACAGAAGAGGACAGTATACTACTACAAATAGATCTGGAAAGATTTGAGGCTTGGGCAGATAACTGGCAGATGAGGTTTAACACTGACAAATGTAAGGTTATGCATAGAGATGACCGAATTTTTCAAAAATTTGATTCGCTGGTTCAACGTATTTTTGGGGAAAATTCGGTTCGATCTGAATTTATTTGCGGTGAATTATGTTAAAAACTGCTATTTCCAAGCTGCAGAGAGCCTTTATAGTGGTGTAGAACACTGTGGCTTGCAGTAACACGCATAGGGAGTCTGCTTTGGTAGTGAAATAATACTGTGAGTCCATATGACATGCAGATGACAGGCGTTGCTCTTAGAATCACTGCACACTTCACTTATTTGGGCAGTCACGGGGCCAAACTTACCGAATAAATCAAGCATGACCTTGGCCTTACAGGTCAATGTTAGCGCCAAGAATAAGCGCACTCCTTTTACACCATAGTCAGCTGATTCCACATAGATGTCTACAGAACCTGTTCTATTAAACGCTTATACAAGTAGAGCCCCCGACAGAGTGGAGAGGGTGTCAGCAGTAGGTATGTTTTGACGTCACTGATCCGTCAGAACAATAACCCAGAAAAAACGGATCCTGTCTGTAGAGCATCCACCTTCACTCGGTCAGCATTTGGTCAGTAATCCATCAGTATTGCTAATGCCCCCCAAAAAAAGGAGTGGATCCAAAACAGAGATGACACATGAATGGAATATTTGCAAGTCTTCTGTGTTTTGTACCCAGTCTTGCTTTTGGCTACCAAATCACAAGCCATTCAGGCCTTACAGCTGCTACACAGATCTGTTGTGCATCTTATTTTGCCTTCCTTCAGACAGATCAGAGGAAGGGTCAAATAAATGATGATGTCAGCAAAGCCAAAAAGGCTAAATAGTAGGCCCAGTCATAAAGTAGGGAGGGGGGAGCAGCATGAGAAGTCCACAGAGTGGCCCTATGACATAGTGGTGAGGTGAAAGCAGCATGAGGAGACCATAGAACGGTCCAATGACAGAGTCTGTAGGTGGCGGCAGCAGCATCAGGAGGCCACAGAGTGCAGAGGTGACATAGTGTGGAAGTAGTGGCAGCATCAGGAGGCCACAGAGTGGCAAGGTGACATAGTGTGGAGGTGGCAGCAGCATGAGAAGACCACAGAGTGGTAAGGTGACATAGTGGTGAGGTGGAAGCAACACGAGGAGACCAGAGAGTGGCAAGGTGACATAGTGGTGAGGTGAAAGCAGCATGAGAAGACCACAGAAAGGCCCAATCACAGAGTCTGGAGTTTGCGGCATCATCAAGAGGCCACAGAGTGGCACAATGACAGAGTGTGGAGGTAGCGGCAGCATCAGGAGGCCACAGAGTGGCACAATGACAGAGTGTGGAGGTGGTGACAGCATCAGGAGGCCACAGAGTGACAAGGTGACATAGTGTGGAGGTGGCAGCAGCATGAGGAGACCAGAGAGTGGCAAGGTGACATAGTCGTGAGGTGGAAGCAGCATGAGGAGACCACAGAGTGGCCCAATCACAGAGTCTGGAGGTTGCGGCAGCATCAGAGGACCACAGAGTGGCAAAGTGACATAGTGTGGAGGTGGGAGGCAATACCAGTACCCGCTAAAGATGGTGGGTGGAAGAAGAAGCACTTGGCATTATATGTGTGGCATCAGGTGGGTGGCAGCATCAGTAGCTGAGGCAGGTAGCCAGAAGAAACCAGTCTCTTTTGTTAAAGTGTTTGTGTGGCGCCATGGATGATCTAGTCTGATGCATCAGGAATTGGTGGGTGGAAATCCTGGTTGATCCACGCCTGATTCATGTTGACAAAGGTCAGTTTCTCCACATTTTGGGTGGACAGGCGTGTTCTTCTTGGGGTAACTATGGCCCACTCTGATGCCACACTACCCGCTGGGCAGGACAGCTTTTCCAGGGCAAACTCGGCCAGTTGCGGCGACAAATCCAGTTTGTCTGCCCAGTAGTCTAGTGGATCTTCAATGTCGGCTGGCAGGGTGCACTCCAAGTATGCCACCACCTGCTGGTTCAGGTTCTCCTCTACTTCAAGCTGCTGGTGAGTAGTTTTTTCACTATACAGGTGAAGAAAGCTGCTCACCAGCGACTGTAGACTCAGGCTGCTGCTGATGGAGCTTGTACTGCTCCTGCAACCCCACCCCTCCCCAGCAGCCATGGCAGTGGCACGTGAGTGCAGAAGGCCCCCCGGTCAGACCTGGGAGAGGATGGACAATGGCGCACATAGGCAGTGGCCAACTGACTACATAGGATGTCTCTATAGTAATTCAATTTGCCCTCCCTCTCAGAAGGTGTAAAAAAAGGCCCCCATTTTGGACCGGTATGGACTGTGTTCATATAGTCGGTCCAACATATGGAGGGTGGAACTGGTGTAAACATCGCATATCAGCCTATGTTGGGGTATTCCGTTCTGCCGCTGCAGCTCAAGGAGGGTGTGCTTTGCGGTGTACTAGTGGCTGATGTGCATGCAAAGTTTCCTGGCCATTTTTAGGATGTCTTGCAGATGGGTGGAAAACTTTAGGAACCGCTTGACAACTAGATCGAACACGTGTGGCATTCAGGGCGCATGGCTCAGCCCTCCTTGACGCAGCGCCGACACCATGTTCTTCCGTTGTCGGTCACAATTTAGAGTTGTCGCGGAGAAAGCCAGAATTCAATTTCTTGCTGAAGGAGCAGTTCCTCCCATGTGTGACTCCGTTCGCCCAGGCAAACGAGGTGCAGAACAGAGTGACACCGCTGTGCCCTGCACATGTGGTATGCTGGAGGAGCACTGTGCGTTTTCCCTGCAGTAGAGGCTGAGGACACGGTGGAGGATGAGGAGGCAAAGGCGGAGATTGTCGCTGGACCAACGGCGTGGCAACATGGAGGCGGAAGAGGCATCACCTGGCCAAGTTGCTAGTGTGGCTGTGCATGAACTACATTCACCCAGTGGGCCGTAAAGGACATGAACTGTCCCTGATTTTAGTTACAGCTCCACACGGCACTGCCGTGCACTTTGGCAGACACTGACAGGCTCAAGGACTGGCCCACCTTCTCTTCTATATATTTGTGCAGGGCTGGTACTGCTTTTTTAGCAAATAAATGACAGCATGTAACTCTCCACCTCAGCTCGACACAAGCCATCAGTTCTCTGAAAGGTGCAGGGAGGGACTGCAGCACCAGCAACGGACAGGAGCACATTCAGCTTCTGCGATGAGTGCACGCATACTGTTGTCTCTTGGCAATCGCTTCGGTGATCGATTGCTGACTGAATGCGTGACGAGGAGTAGGAGGAGCAGGAGCATCAGAAATCGGCAGATGATGGGAAGGACAGACCGCTCAATTCGGCTGAGGTGGTGGAGCCTTGACTGCCAGAAACCGGGTGTGTGCCAGTGGGTGATGCAGCGGTTGCTGTGGCAGGCTGGACCACTACATCGGAGCCACGGTTCTCACAGGCCACTTTATGGTGACGCTGCATATGTTGACGCAGGGCCGTAGTACCAGCATTGGCACCCGTGCCACGCTTTACCCTCTGCCCACATATTCTACATACGGCCACGTTAACCTCCTCCGGCGTCTTAAAAAAAAAACACTGCCACACCGCCGAGTAGGTGATTTTACGCCCAACACTACGCACTGACTGACTGCTACCGCCGCTGCCTCCTTGAGCTATATTGCTCCACTGCTACATCCCAGGCAGGTAGGCTTTGTGTATGTTCTACCCTGGGTGCGTTTGGCTACCGACCTCCCACTGCTGCCACCCTGCTGACTCCCTCCCACGCTAAAGACTTGCTGACTCCGCCGCTGGCTCACGGGAAAGCTGCCATCCTCGTCTCCCGATGATGATGAAGCCCCTTCGTGACCTGGCTCCAAGTGCAATCAGCTACATCATCATCATCATCAGAGCACTGTCTACACGTCACTGATGTCCTCCTCAACCGTCTCTGACTGCTCTCAACACCAGCTCCCATGCCACTCTCCTCATCACTACTTGCCTGCCCAGCGGAAGAAGGGGCAGATGTCTCCTCCACATCTTGGCTGGGCAGTAGCTGCTGACTGTCCTCTAGTAGCTCTTCCTCGCTGAAAAGTGGAGCTGAGCCTACAGCATATAATACTTCTTGCGGTGAGGAAACAAAAAAGGACAGAGGCAGGTTGAGGACAGGTGAGGGCACAGGGCCTGCTCCCGGGCCATGCCAACTAATGGTTGTGTCTGACGAACCCACTGGCTCTGGCTGGGGGAGTCTGATGTCACTGTTGTCAAGATCGAGTCAACCATTCAAGAACCGCTGGGTTGGTGGTCACGACACGACCGCTAGCTGACACTGGGAGCTTAGGCCTCTCGAAGTGACCCCTTCTGCCACGGCCCCTTACTCTGCTGCGACCTCTGCCTGCGCCAGAAACATTTAGGCCTCTGCCACTCCCCTGTGCAGGGCCTGGCATTTTTCTGTCCGACATACTGTTAGATCAAATAACCAAATGTTAAATCAAATATTTTTTATTTCGCCACTAATACACAGCAAACAGGGCTTTAGAATATATCACCGCCCCGCTAAACGGCAAATAGGCCCTACGTTTTTTAAACTGTTACAGATAGGGTTGCCAGACGTCCGGTTTTAGGCCAGACAGTCCAATTTTCCGGCTGCCTGCCCTCCATCCGGCACAGAGCCTGGACGGACACAGGGATGTCCACCCTTACAGTAGCTGTGTGAGCTGCAGCAACTGACTGAGGCTTCGCTCACCCCCAGTCAGTCCCTAGAGCTGCAGACATGGCTCTCTGTGGCTGATTGAGAGAGAGAGTAGCACCCTGACTGCCCCCAGCTCACCTTCCATTCAAGAAGTTCTTCCCTATCCTCCCCCTGTTCCCCCCCTCCCCCGACCCGGTGATAGGGGGCGTGGCTTTACATAAGTGGGGCATGGCTTTACATAGGTAGGGGCGTGGCTTCAAGGAGGTGGGTGTGGCTGGCTTTCTGGGGTGAAGCCAGTGGCCACCCTAGTTACAGAACACCATAGGTTTTTCAAAAGATAAGTGCAATGCTGAACGGCGAATATATATATTTTTCACCACTAATACACGGCAAACTGGGCTTTAGAGTATAGCACTGCACTGCACAAGGGCAATTAGGCCCTAGTTTTTTTACACTTTTACAGAACACAACAGGCTTTTCAACAGATAAGTGCAATGCAGGACGGTGAATATATTTTTATTTCGCTAGTAATACACAGCAAACTGGGATTTAGAATATATTACTGCACCGCAGAACGGCAATTAGGCCCTATTCATTTTCTAGTTTTACTCAAAAGGCTTTTCAACAGATAAGTGCAACAATGAACGGCGAATATATTTTTATTTCGCCAGTAATACACGGCAAACTGGGCTGTAAAATATCTCACTGCACCGCTGAATGGCAATTAGGCCCTAATTTTCTTTTCTATTTTCACACAAAAGGCTTTTCAACAGATAAGTGCTGCCATTTTACACATCACTAGTCAGACCACACATGGAGTACTGTGTACAGTTCTGAGCTCCTGTGAGCAAGGCAGACATAGCAGAGCTGGAGAGGGTCCAGAGAAGGGCAACTAAAGTAATAACTGGAATGGGTGGACTACAGTACCCAGAATGATTCTCCAAATTTGTCTAATTGACTTTAGAAAAAAGATGACTGAGGGGAGATCTAATAACTATGTATAAACACATCAGGAATTAGTACAGAAATCTCTCCCATCATCTATTTATCCCCAGGACTGTGACTGTGACAAGGGGGCATCCTCTGCGTTTGGAGGAAAGAAGGTTTCTACACAAACATGCAAGAGGATTCTTTACAGTAAGAGCAGTGCGATTATGGAGCTCTCTGCCTGAGGAGGTGGTGATGGGAAATTCACTAAAAGAGTTCAATAGGGGCCTAGATGTATTTCTGGAGTGTAATATTACAGGCTATAGCTACTAGAGATGGGTTGTTGATCCAGGGAGTTATTCTTATTGCCTGATTGGAGTCAGGAAGACATTTTTCCCCTAAAAGGAGGAAAATTGGCTTCTATCTCACAGGGTTGTTTTTTTGCCTTCCTCTGGATCAACTTGCAGGATAACAGGCCGAACTGGATGGACAGATTTCGTCTTTTTATCAGGTTTACAAACTATGTTAATATGTTGAAATATTGGACGGTAACCATAAGTGGTAATACAAGTTTTACCACTATCCACTTAAAGTGAAGGTTCCTCTTTGCTGCTCTTCATGTAGGTAATAAAAAGTATATTAGGTAATTACAATGGCAATCAGTGATTTAAAGGGACTGTCCAGGATTTCATAAAAGGTTTTATTTTTCCAGAAACACCACCACATCTGAATAAAGGCTGTATTGCCATACACTGGACCTTTAAGTATAAACATGTGCAGTAGCCAGACCCGCAGGGTATTGCGATTGTGAGGTCACGGTTAATGGGCAAGCGAGGGTTACTCACAGTTTTGTAGGAAAACCCTGGGCAGGCATACGGCTGTGAAGGAGATGCTGGCACAGGAGACCTCTGGGGCACACTCTATGTTTTGGGACCAGGCCTGATGGTGGATGAGGTGCCCTGGGTGTTGCAGTTGTTTATGGTGCCTGGGGCAAGGTCCCTTTAAGGTTTGTGACGCCAGTGCCTGTAACGGTGGCACACCGACTTATAGTTGTAGTAAATGAGGAACACGATGGTATGGTGAACCAAACTTTGCTTTACTGGTGAAACAGTTCAACTTTGTACAGTTGGGTGTCAATACAGTTCCATATATCAGGTTCACTTCACAAGCAGGCTTTCACAATAATGGCAGGTATACGGTTCCTTGCAAGATACTCAGAGGGCAACAACAACACACTCAGATCAGGCTGTACCTTCTCCTCAAAAATAGTGTACACTGTACATTTGAACTCCTGTCTGCTCTTATCCCAAGGCCCGAAAGCCCTAATACTGGCTTTATCCTTGGTAAAAAACTTCCTCCCGTATATATCCTTGCTTTACACTTATAATACTTCTGCCCTTCAGCTTACTTGATTAGCTGGTACACTGGCTCTGCTTGGCTTGTGGGAACTGCAGGTTTCTCCCAGGAGGCAAACTCTTCTCTTGGGGTGAATCTTTTGAGTTAAACATAGGCTCAGGAAAACTTCAGGCAGGCTAGACATATGCACTAGCCTCCTGGTGGCAACTAGAAGCCTGGGCTGTCTAGCTGCATGTCAGGAGGGGGCCCTCAGCATGTCTCTGGCTGGTACCCTCTCACCTCTGTCTTCACAGACTCCTGACTACAGACTAACCCCTCCCTGTCTGGGCCTAAACATTTATACTAGGGGCTCTCTATCTCCCTCTAGTGTCTAGGATGCTACATTACACCCTAATAGGCCTGCTGCACATATCACAGGGGGACAATACACATAAAAGCATATAGAAAATACATTAAAATGGACGGTTAAATATACTGCCACTGTCCCTCAGGAGTAGGAGCACCATGTTGCCCAATTGACCCTTGTGTAGTACCCACATTTACCTAGTGGGACACTACACATGTTGCATGTGTTACATAATAGAAAGACCTAAGAGACGTAATTCCCTTCACACATTTCAGTGCAGTCATGCCATTATTCAAGACTTGGAGGTCATATTTTTCTAAGAATAAATGTAAACATGAACACAAATCTGATGTCTGACGCAGAGAAGATGATTCACGCTGGTCTTGATGCAACTTATTAACTATGTCAAGAACGTCTCCTCACAAACGATGACTCACTTATACGGATTTCACAAGTCCAAGAACAAACAATGTGATGGTACAGAACCGCCTCCAATTGTGGTTTTTCATATCAGTGGGTTTGTGACCGTGTAGAACCTAAATAACACACTAGGGGGCTCTTAGAGACCAATGGCTGTAGCTCTCTGGGCGATATGGAAGGCCAATGACTGTTCTTCTCTAGTGGTGAACATGGAATGGTAACTAAAAAAAACAGGGCCTCCATTAGAAATACCTGGACTCCATACAATAAAATATGCAGGACCCAATGTAGGGCCTTCTGAGGAAAATGTAAGAATGGAAGAGGGAGTAACGTAACCTACATGTACCATTTTTTTCTCACAGCATATATGGTTTTGTAACTTAGAGGCAGAGCACGAAGATGGTGTCATGCTTTGGTGTGGGAGGGAAACACCACACCGAGCATAGGATGGAAGGGGGAACAGGGAAACAGGCCTGAGAACTAGGGAAGGAAAATGGACACCTCCTAGTGAAAACCCTAACCAAAATCCTGACTGACTACCATTATGAACAGACCCCAAAGGTAGGTGAGTTCATACGCAGGAATACCTAGAGTCGTATCAAGCCCTATAGGACCCTGGTACTAATGGCAGGGACGAGACTACCTGTTCCTCCAAAAGGAAGAACGAACAGGAGTCTCCTTCAGGCCTAATACAAACAATAGGGAAATGCAACACACAGAACCCAAACAAAATACAAAAGGGAAAGGAAATACTTAACTTCAAAGGAGCAATGGAAGCACAATCTTACCAAAGATCCAAACAGAAGCTATAAACCGCACAGAATTGTTGGAGAAGCAACTATAAATAGAGAAAGTTTAATGACCCTAATAGCCACACCTGGGGAAAGAAGATGTGGCAAGCACCAGAAACAACACAGACGTAACTT